>NW_009704362.1:0-2063 GCF_000703405.1 Apaloderma vittatum
CAATCACTGGGAAAATAGAATGATCCATTTGCATTTCCAGTGTTACTTGCAAAATAATACCAGAATGCTTTCTATTAACCCATAGTCTTAAAAACTGTTGTGGCCTCATTGAACGTTATTCCAAGCAACAGGAAAAACACGCACCACTTGCTGTCTACCTTCCTCCTTGTAGGAAATGTGTAATTATACCACCTTACTTCTTAACAGTGTCAGCTGCAAAATAATGAAGTGAAAATGCATCATCTTCCTTCGTATTTCAAGAAATAGGAGAAAATATGCCTTAAAAACCCAGAAATTCAGGTATGTTACTATTAATCCAATCTATGAGAAAAACCACATGTGTTATTTAAAGGACTTTAAAAGGTTATGGAAAACAACCCAGTACAGAAACCTCTAAACCCAAATCCTTGGCACATGCTGTCTCCACACACCATCACGTACGAGCTGATGAGTCTTGCTCAGAGGCAGTTCTAATTAAACGACACTGTGCCTCAAGATCCAAGCAGCTGCCCTGCTGTTACACAGTTTTAGCAACTTTAGACCAGCTTGGGTATCTCCAGAATGCATTGTGTTCTCCTGTGTAGGCTTGTTAAAATGATTTCGAATAAACCAGCCTAGCTATGGGATATAATCCCATGGATATGGGATTCCATCCATCCAGAGCCCCCAGAAAAAGCAAGACATGGACCTGCTGAGCAGTTCCAGTGGAGGTCAGAAGATGATCAGAGGGCTGGAGCTGAGGAGAGGCTGAGAGATTCGGGGCTGTTCAGCCTGGAGAAGGCTCTGGGGAGACCATACAGAGACCTTCCAGTACTTAAAGGGGGCTACAGGAGATACGGGGAGAGATTTTTCATCAGGGAGTGTAGTGACAGGACAAGGGGTAACAGTTTCAAACTGAAAGAGAATAGATCAGACTAGATAAAAGGAAAAAAATTTTCACAAGGATAAAAAAATACTCAAACAGGTTGCCCAGACAGGTGGCAGATGCCCCATCCCTGGAAACATTCAAGGTCAGGTTGGACGAGGCTCTGAGCAACCTGATCTGGTTGAAGATGTCCCTGCTCACTGCAGGGGCTTGGACTAGATGACCTTTAAAGGTCCCTTCCAACCAAAACTATTCTATGATTCTATAATTCTATTTACACCAAAAGGAATTCTGTTGTACCTGGAATTATGTTGTGGTGATGTCAAGTAAAAACTGATTTTTAAGATGAGCTACTGACTTAACTTTCTTTGCAGTGTCACCCTTTGCTGAAAGAACGCTCTGTATGCAAGTTGGTTTTGGGTTTTTTTTTTGAAAATTCAGCACTCTCTAAACACATCACAAACTTTCAGCAGTTTCTATATTTAAGTTTGGTTGTTACGACCTTCTTTTCAAACTACAATTTTATTAATTCATATAATAATAGTTTGTGCCTGCACAGCAGAATTAATAGGTTTGTGATAATTTTCACTGTCTTGCTACTATGCTGCCAGAACACCCACTCCATCCAATTTTCTCCATGACACTGTCAAATAGAAACCATATATCCTCTGCCTTCTCACAATGACACATTTGTTGCCCAACCAGGCAGCCAGCGTTGAATTCCACCTGCCTGGCTCTTGGGGAGAACACAAGGCTGAGATTTTATTTTGTTTTCTTTCTCTCCAGTTGCTGATCTTGTAATATTTTTTTTTAAATTATGTTTAGATTCTTCTGTATAGATTGAAACCAGACAACAATTTAAATATAGCAGGAGGTACCAACAGATCAATAATTATCCAAGCCTTATTTCTCTAGGAAATCAAGCTGAAAGAGGAGCAAACGTCATTTCAAATGAGATTTTATATTAACGCAAACTTTGCTATTACTATTTAAAAAAAAAAGAAAAAAAATCTTGTTTGTCTCCAGTGTGAAAGCTTAGAAAGAAAAAACTTCTAATGTAAAATCAAAGCATATTTATATTGCTTTTAAGACTATTATAACAATATTAAAAAAAAATCCCACACGGCATAACCTCACTCAGAAGGATTCAAACAGTGGAAGAGTGACGTAAGACAGCCACAGTGAATAATTCCCATCA
>NW_009704362.1:2094-12198 GCF_000703405.1 Apaloderma vittatum
TCTTTCCCTTGTTATATCACCATTAGGACCGTGTGTTCCTATTATAATTTGTGTGCAGTGTATCTTGGATGATAAGCTGATAATAGACAATTTCAGTAGAAAAATTCAAATAGCTCATTTCTAAGGCTGGTACGTTTGTTATTTTTTAAAAAAATAAAATAAAATTCAATAAGGTTGTCAAAACTCCCCAAAGATTTCTTAAAAGGAACAAACAATCATTGTCAGATAAACGCAAACAAATTTCTAAACATGCTTAAACGTTATATTGCTCAGCGTCGCAGAGTCAAAGCTGTAGGTACGTGGTCTCTGCAGAGAAACAGCAGGGAGCCTGAGGAAGAGAAACATAGTCTGCTGTACCTATGTTCCACAAATTTTACCCGTGTGCTAAAAATCATTGAGACTATGAGCAAGGAAATCTGAGGCCACAAAGATATTTCTGGCACATACTTTAAATCAGTTATTGGGAAAATTTATCAACAAGTCTTAGCTGAGAGCATGCTAAAAATTGGGAATTAAATGTCAAATTATTATTATCATTATTATTATTGTTGTTGTTGTTATTACTATTACTATTATTACTATTATCATTATTATGATGTCACTGACTCAAAATATCCCAGGTGAAAGCAGAGACTGAGAGCAACCACAGAATAATTTATAGCCGGCATCTGAGCAAGAGTCAGATTGTACTTTCCTAACCTGGGAATTCTTATCCAAAATGTGGACGACTGGATTCATTTCACCAGAGTAACAACCGGGAAGGCATCACTTTTCCAACAACCATCACAGCTGTTGGTACAAAGTTTGATGCACTCTTAGAGCATAACTAGCTGACTGAACCCAAGGGGACAGATGAACTGTATGAAAATCCCAGCCAGGCTTTCCCTTACTTAAGCTCTCAATTAGATTCAGATGAGATGGAAATGATTTTGAGCATCCAGCACAAAACTTTTGCCTGGGAAAGTACTTGAACTTTAGGTACATCCAAGATAAAATGGCAGCCAAAGCAAGTTTTGGATTTTGGAATCAGATGCCTGCAACTTCCATTTTGGTCCTGAAGTGATTTTACCATTTTCTGCCCAATTACCAGTCTGTATCTTCAGATAAAAATTACTATTTAACTATAAAATAAGGAAATAATATTTGATAATTGGTCAGAGGCATCAGGAAAGCAAGCAGGAAAAATATCTTCTTAGGCTTGACTATCCAAGGAGAGACAACCAGCAAAATCAACACTAGCGGATAGATGGAAAATACACGGTCAAAAAAAGTTTGAAAATTTGAGATTAGTTATTTAACCTTAGAAAGCTAAAGTTAGGCGAAATAAATCTTCTCCAAAATAACCAAGTAGAAAGTATTAAATAGACAGAAGCAAATAAGAAAATTAAGAAAGCATTAATTTAAAAAGAACAAGTTTAAATCTAATAATCTAGAAAACTAGCAGTGCCAATTAATGTATTCTTATAGTTGTGTGTGAATATATACACAGCAGTGGTATCAAACCACACTTAGGCCAAAGGTAATTTGTCAAAGTATTTTTCAGAGAAACCTTTTGATCTGGAAAAAGCCAATCCCATTTTCAGCTATCCATTTCTTTCCAAATTCATTCCAAGTTATTCTGTAATCTATATTAAATTACTTTCAGCGGATATTAGGTCAACGCAAGAAACACAGACATCTTGAGTCATCAGGTCTGCTTCAATGCCACTGCAGACAGTCATGTCGTAATATAATTAATAATAATCTTAATATGATAATAACCACACTCATAAACTTATCAAGCTTCCATCTTGGAAACCGCTCAGACATTTAACCCCAATTAATCCTGCTGGAAGGAGGAAGCTCATTCCAAATGAACTCCTGAATCTGACAGGGTTTTTCCATTAGAGACACTTTAATTCCATACTGGCTGTATTTGTAGATAATTTATACCCATTTCTTCTCACGCCCCATTTGTCCTTCAATTTCAGTACGTATTCCTCTTCCACCGTGTTTAACGTTGTCCCTTCTTCTCTTCGTGCATTTTTGCGATGAGCCGTGACAGATTAAAGGCAGTACCTCAGCCTCTTCTTATTGCACAGAATATCCATTCCCATAATGATTGCAGCAGCCCCGTGAAACAATTACGTTTCTGGAATCCTTGTGATAAGAAACTGCAGTTTTCTAGGAGGTATCATTTGCAGCTATGGGCAATACTTCACCCGACACCTCGCCGGATTTTGTTAAACACTTAGTATCAGCCACTTGCTCACTAAGACCTCCACAGTAAATTCTCTGTCACCCTGCTTTGAGAAGAAAGGTGTGCATTTCATTTGCATTCTGTAAATGACAAATCTGAATTGGGTTTTAAACGAGAGTGATTTAAAAAGAAAATGGAATATTCAGTGGAGAAAGCCCGTATAAGCCACATTAGAAACGTTCGTCCCACAAAAATAAATTAAAAAATCACAAAAAAAAAAACCAAACAGCCCCTTTCCAGTCTCCCAACTATGAAACCACTTAGCTTGCTCTGATAGGATTTAACTGGTGAACCTACTCTTTCTATCGTTGCTTGAGGGGTAATGCAAGATTCAACTTAGTCATATTCAGTCATTAATAAAGTTACAGCACCTAGAAATGGAGTCTTTCATATGTGATTCTCAGAAAAAAAACTTTTCTCTTAGATTCTCATAATGAGATGTCATTTCGTTTTGGATATTGCCTTCAGGCACTCCTACAGGAGCAGTTAAAGATGTGTTTACATGTATTTAACCAGAATCATGTACACATACAAGTCACCTGGTAACCTGTGTAAGGCGATTCGAGTCCTACAAGCTCATCTTGTGCAAAAAGGTATCAACAGATGATTGCAAAGGTCACCAAAATTCGGAATGACTCAGTGTCATCCAAAAATTGAACATTCCAAAAAGCAAACGTCAAAAGGGCGAAAAGAGATGTATAACTTGCTGCAAGTCTCTTGCTGAATCCTATTGAAAACCCTATTTTTCATCACTGAAATCTTAAAATGGAGTAAGGCCCCAAAGAACTAGCAAGGTGTTAAGTGATTGTTCCATACTGAAAGTGAAAATCAGACTAAAGGAGAAACAAAAGCTGAAAAATAGTTGAAGTCAAAGACTTTTACATAAACAGATGTATTCAGAAACTATATGTATATATATGCATCCATTCAGAAATTTCGTATTTTCTGAATAATTCTCCAGAATAATTGTCCAGAAACTACTAAGCCAATTGCTTCCTAGTTTTTTACTGAAAATATTTTTATTATACCAGTATCTAGGGAAGGCTTGATATCTAGGTTAATTACAAGAGAAATGTGTAAATGTTTCATGATATTCTTAGACAGAAACAGACACAAAAATATATGTACATATCTATGAATATCAAAGATAAATTAAAGGATGATGATATTTTTTTTTAAAAAAAAACAACATGAAAGTGTAACAGAACAAAAGCAAACATGATATTTTCATAAATGTAGGCTTTCACAGAATCACCGAATGTTAGCGATTGGAAGGGACCTCGAAAGATCATCTAGTCCAATCCCACTGCCAGAGCAGGATCATTGGATTTAATTTACAAAGAAATATTCTGATAAAAATTTGTTTAAAAATATCAGTGTGGCCGTATTAAGGGGAGTAGCAGATTACTAATATTTACAAAGGCTAAATAACCAGCCTCCAGTGGTATGGCTTGTCTTTTGGAACACATCTGGCCCCTGAGAGCACTGGGAAAGGAGGCAGGTGGGCTTGTCCTGGGTTAGGGAACTTTTAAACAGACTGGACACACAGCACTGAGTGCACCCTCAGCAAGTTTGCCGACGACACCAAGCTGTGTGGTGCCGTGGACTCACTTGAGGGAAGAGATGCCGTCCAGAGGGACCTTGACACGCTTGAGAAATGGGCCAGTGCAAACTGCAGGAGCTTCAACAAGTCAAAATGCAAGGTCCTGTACCTGGGCCAGGCTAATCCCAGGCACTAATAAAAACTGGGCACAGAGTGGGCTGAGAGTAGCCCTGAAGAAAAGGATTTAGGGGTGTTGATAGATGAGAAGCTCAATATGAGCCGGCAGGGCACTCGTGCAGCCCAGAGGGCCAACCGCCTCCTGAGATGGATCAAGAGGAGCATAGCCAGTAGATCAAGAGCAGGTCAAGAGAGGTGATTCTCCCCGTTTACTCTGCTCTTGTGAGACCCCACCTCGAATACTGCATCCAGTTTTGGTGCCCCCACCATGCGCGGGAGCCCCTCTACTATGAAGATAAGCTGCGGGAGCCAGGACTCAACCAGCTGGAGAAGAGCAGCTTGGAGAAGAGAAGACTCCAGGGGGAACCTTCCAATACCTGAAGGGAACCTACAGGAAGGCTGGAGAGGGACTTTTTTTTTACAAGGGGAAATGGATTTAAACTGAACGAGAACAGGTTTAGATTGGATCATAGGAAGAAATTCTTCAGTACGAGGGCGGCAAGACTTTGTAATAAATTGCCCAGAGAGGTTGTGGCTGGCCCCTCCCTGGCGATGTTCCAGGCCAAATTGGATGAGACCTTGAGCAACCTGGGCTAGGTAAGGGCATCCCTGCTCCTGACAGGGAGGTCCGATTAGATCATCTCTAAGGTCCCTTCCAACCTAAGACATTCTATAATTCTATGGGCATGCCTACATCATAGGATCGTAGAATTGTTTAGATTAGAAAAGGCTTTTAAGACCATTGAGTCCAACCGTTTACCCAGCAATGCCAGGCCCACCACTAAACCATGTCCTTAAGTGCCACATCTGGCCTCTAAGTGCCACATCATATTACTCATCTTGACTTTAGTAAGACTGCTCACGCTATCTCCCATAACATCCTCATGGACAAGCTGACAAAGTGCGAGCTTGCTAAGGGGGTGCATTGAAATTTGGCCGAACTGCTGGTCTGCGTTGTGATCAGTGGCACAAAGTCCAGCTGGAGGCAAGTCACTAGTGGGTTAATACTGGAGCCAACACTGTTCAGCCTCTTCATTAATGACCTAGATGATGGGACAAAGAATAGGTTTGCCAATGACACAAAGCAGCAAGGGTTGGTTGACACAGATGGTTGGTTGATACATCAGATGGTTGTGCTGCCATTCAGAGGGACCTCAACACCCCAGAGAGAGGAACAGACAGACACTTAATGAGACTTAATAAAGGGAAATGCAAAGTGCTGTGACTGAGCAGGAGCACGCCCAGGTATCTGCACATGATGAGGGCCAAGAAGCTGGAAGACAGCTTTGCAACTCTGCAGCACCCAAGAATCCTGGTGAATAATAATTAATGGTTAATAAAACTGAAGAAATGCCATTTTTCCAAAGCTTTGAGGTGTTGACTAAGAGGCAGAAGATGATGGGCATAGAGGAGCAATCTAGAGAAGAGCTATGATCCACTGAGGATGCTGAAAATACTCAAACACCTGGAAATACTTAAGGAAACAATGACAGCTTGATTGTAGGTACCATCCCTGAGCAGTTCTCAAATGGAAAAAATTAATAAAGTTATGGTCTAACTAATCCATCTCTTTTAGACTTTTGTTCTACATGTCCAAGATTAAAAGGACACGACAACCAATCCATAACCTAATTAAGGTGTTTTAGAGTCCTCTCCTTCTAATAAGAACAAAAGTATTGTTATGAAGCTATTACAAATTATATAAATATATAGACCCAAAGTGAGTTGCAGATTCCATATATAAGAGTGTCGAGTATAACAAATGATAATATAGATTCAAATTATCTATAATTGCTAATAGGGTATATTTAAATAACATAAGCAGGTTTTTATTCCTTTTCTCATTGTCTTGTTATTAAAATAAAGCCAAACCCTTCAGGATTCAAAGAGCTGCAGCTTTATCCCCTCTGGACTTGTCTAGAAGCTCACCAAATAGAGTAGGACCAACTAGTCTTCTTTCCAGTGTACCTGCCAACAGTCAAGTTTCTGATTCAGGAATAATGAACTAAATCTGGTCTTTGATGGTTCATTTCTCACTGTTTGTATTCCTCCTACCTTAATAATTACATTATTTACTCTATGTCTTAAAATATCATATTTTGTTTACAGTACTTTAAAATCCATTCTCTGTAACCGAAACTAGTTCCTTTCAGTAGTAATGTCTATTTGACGTTGCATAATCATTTGCTAAAAATGGGTAAGTAATTTTTAGAATATTTCCATAGTGGAGAATGCTGTATACTTTCTAAATATAAATATGCATTAAGAATGCTATTCAGAATTCCCAAAGCTTCACATGAATGGCTGTTAAATCTTCATCTCTCCTTCTCTAACACTTTTCTTCCCTAATACTTTTACTACCATGTCCCTAAACTCATTTCCCCTTTCACTTGCAGTTAGGATTTTGTTCACTGTCTATGGAAGAATGACCACTGTTCTCATCGCATTAATAGATTTCAAGGCCAGAAAAGGGCATATATGATCTAGCCTGATCTTTTCCCATTACATTTAAGCTCCTAAAGCTGTGTCTCCCTGGAATTGATTATACAGACAATCTAGTTCACTTAAATTTGACTCACTTTATTTTGACATTTAGATAGAGTGATGGAAGATGAATCACTATGCATTTTAAAGCACAATGGATATCCTTCAAGCTCGTATATATTTTAGATTCAATGTTCCCATTTAGATCCAATAGCACACCATCTCGTATAGACCATTAAAATATGTAATTTTAATTAACTGAACTACTTCTTTCCTAAGGGACAGTAAAATACGAACAATACAGAACTTGAAGATATTTAGCCACGTATCTATGACAATCTAAAACAATTATTACGCAAATATTACATTTTAGAAAGAACTTTTCTAATTAATAGTCAGATTAATAGTGCACTTGAAACATCACTGATACACTTAAGTACAATAAAACATTAATTAAATTTCAATTCAAAAGTAAATTGTTTTGGATATGAGAATACATTGCCATTTCTAATCCCTCTCTGTGTGCAGCTCTCAGCTACTCTCCAGTTTAACATCCTCCAGGGATAAACTAAGCAACTGCTTTGCCTTTGCTGAACTGGAGAGCTCATGAACACCAAAATGAACGTTTTAGATGTTCTACATTGTGGGTGGTGCTAGAGAGCATGAAAACACACTCAGTCTCTTAAGGTATCAAGAAATGCAGAAGGAAATAAGGAAGAAGTTCTTTACCCTGAGGGTGGTGAGGCACTGGCACAGGTTGCCCAGGGAAGCTGTGGATGCTCCAACCCTGGAAGTGTTCAAGGTCATGTTGGATGGAGCCTTGAGAAGCCTGATCCAGTGGGAGATGCCCCTGCCATGGCAGGGGGGCTGGAACTAGATGATCTTTGAGGTCCCCTCCAACCCAAATCAATGATTCTATGAAATTTAAAAATTCAATCTGAACTGAATTAGAGCGTGGTCTTATTTGCATCCTGGCAAAAGTCACGCAGCTGGACTTTAATGTTCTACAGAACACAAAGGAAATGCTTCTTTTTATCTCAAAGTAGCATCTGTGTTGCCAAATTGGCTCTCTCCTTGCCTCGTGCCAGTGGCCTGATAAATCTGATTGTCCTCGGCTGTACGCAAGTGAGTTTGCTCTCACCCTCCAGCCGGGAGCGAACCCAATAACGTAATATCATTTCCAAGGAGAACTAAGGGTGCTTGTTTGCCAAGTTCAGATTCTGAAAGAGGCACAACTGCCTTCCAAAAACCAGTCCAAAGCAGAACAGATTTCTACCATGCAGCAAGATACTGGGGTGTGTGACTCAGCCCCGCGAGAAGCCTGCTGGTTCTTTGTTCAGCGAGCAGTTTTTCCACAACTTCTGTGCTTATTCAAAAAATTTGAGATGTCTAATTAAAACAAAGTGTTTCTTTCTTTATCAGATAGCTGCAGAACCCAGACAAGAAGCACAAAAAGAGTGGAATATTTTGCCACATAAACCAGACAAAATTATGCAAATTAGTACAGTGGCAGCTGCTAGGAAAAGTTACCACCTTTCTGGTGAACTGTACATACTAAATTTATTAAAATAATTCTCGTAAAAAAAAGGAGTAAAATGAATGTGACAAAGAAAATCTTTCTTCTGTGACTCCTAACAATTCAAGTCGTTAATTTATTCACTTAATGGATTTCTCCATAACAATTCATCAATTGGGTAATTTAAAATGTATAACAATTTATTAATGGATGCAATTAAAGTGATTAATAAATTTGATTGAAACATATCAGGTATAGAAAGGAACAACACTTGAAAAGCACACACCAGTTTCTAACAGGCATAGAAAAGGAAGTGCTCTAAGAAAATTACTGGGGCATTCTCCATTAGGCAGACAGATTTCATCATTCTGGATATTACTTTCATTCTGGGCTTGAAGAGGCTTAAAAATACTGTATAGCCAAGCAAGTTAGTGAGTAGATTATATCTATGCCCTAGGCAGTGAGAACTAAGTTCAAAATCATAATTAGAATCAGTTCCATCATCCTCTATTATCACATTTTAAAAAAAAAATCTACAAATTGCCCAATGAAAAGTTTAGCTCAAATTGATATCGTGTGAGATAAGCTTTGGTTTCAAAGGGTTGGTATTTTCCAGCAAGCCATGTTTTCTTAACAAATTCTATCAAAATCCCCCAGCGAGCTCCGAGAATGGACAGAGCAGCAAGTTGGTAACATCAGCTCACAGGAGCAACAGTGAGCAGGAGGGTAAGACTGACGATGAGATCAATCAATCTAGGGAATTGATCAGCTCAAATAAATGTTTTAAGGGGTCAGTTTTGCATCCCTACTAATTTATGCTTCTTCCTGTACTTAGTTCCTATCTTTGAGTGCCTTGACAGAAGCAAGAGAAGAAGCAAGGACCACTCTGAACAGAGTGTGTTTCCAAGCATACTGTAGCCTGGGGTTTAATAGAGCAAGAGGCATTGCTGCCTGCCCATCAGCCAGCCTGAGAGAAAAGAAATGGGCAGATGATGAAAATGCTGAGGCATACAGCGTATTTTCGACATCACTATTAAAAATCTGGGGAATAAACACAGCTAAAAGGAAAAAAAAAAAAAACTTTCTGCAACACTCTGACTGGGATTAAAAAAGGCATGCTAATGGTGGAATATTTTGGAGTTTGTGGCCAAACCACAAAAATAGAAGGAAAAACGTAAATATAAAAAAATTGAGAAAGGTACTCCAGTATGAGATAGCGTAATGAAAGAGAAATGCAGACAAAGGAGAGTCACCAGTACAGAGAAAGGTCTATGGTATATGCTTACCATAAAAAAGGTAAGACAACAAGAAAAAATACAACAAAGAATGCAAAGGAGAGCAATTGTAGATTTACGTAAAGCAAGAGACAGAAGGTACAACAGCACTTTTAAAGAATTAAGTTATTTAATTCTGCTGTCTCTCCACATAATCTGCACACTTTATTTATAGTAACCTACATTTGAGACCCCATGTAGTTACATTTACACCACAGAAGAACTTGTCAAGGATTTCTGAAATCATGCCCACACCACCAACCTACATGAAAATGAAGCCTATCTTTCCAAAATTGGGAATTACATTAAAAAATAATTGTCAAAGACTACAGCAATCTTTAATCTAAACTTCACTCAGTAGTATTTCAATACCCTCACACCTTATACCCAGTTTCAATTGGAATTCATATACTATACAGTGATAATATAATCAAGCCCCTTATATTACTAAATACATTGAATTTATGTTTAAAAACTGTAAGAACTTCGGTGCAAAGAGATAAAAAGATGCCTGAACTTGATGCTGTGAGTTTATACTCTGGTGCGGGGATCAAAACACAGAGCTGATCTACGGCCCATCGTCACCACCACCACAGATCAGTCTGTTTTGTACAGTAAGAGGTTCGTGATTATTATCAGAGTTTTAACAAGAGTACAAAGAAATAATCATTAGTGAGAGCTGCATGTACGAGTGTCACTGTGGAAATACATTAAGAAACGTGAGACATGTAAAACTGTGTCTAACAATGAGGAATAATCACCAGTTGCAGCTATCGGATACACTTGTCGCTGTAGCTTTATGCTAATTGAGCTACAGCATTTCTGCTGCTTATACTCACATATCTTGATGAGGGGATTGAGTGCACCCTCA
>NW_009704363.1:0-17790 GCF_000703405.1 Apaloderma vittatum
GGTTGGCGCCTCTCGCGCAGGGCCTCCTGGCCCCGTGGGTTGCAGCTGAAATGTATATTCATTATTTTCTGGTTTTGCTTTTGGTAACAAACAGATTCGCTGTTAGTAGTTGCGTAATGTGAGAAATGTGAAAGTTACGATACAAGCAAGGCCTAGAATCCAAAAAGGTGGAAGAATAATTCTTAATGTAAGATTGAATCAGTGGGAGTTACGGCCGGGCCGGAGCAGAAGGGAGCCGTCGCTGCCGAGCCAGCGAATACTGATTTGCGTTACTCCTGAGGCTGTTGGTGTCAGTCTTCTTCTTCCTTCACCTCCGCAGACTGCCACAGCGCCAGCTTTCCTGCCCTGCATCCCCAGCAGACCGAGGAGTGAGTTTAGCCTTGCAGTGTCTTCACACAAGTACTTCTTGCAGTTCTGTGCTCCAAGCACTGCTTCCCATTTCTGTGATGTCTGCATCTTGCTGATTGAGCAGAGATTTGAATTTTCTCATATATGGTATCAATCAGCCCATTCCCTCTGAATAAACCTAGAGAGCTGGAAAATTTCCAGAGCGCTGTGTCAGAGCTCTTTGCTCTCCCTTGCTCAGGAGAAAAGGGTTCTTGAGATGTTTGGTTTCTTCAGAACAGCCTCGGAGTGGGAGAGATTATTTGGCCTAACAACTAAGTTCCTTTCAAAGGAAGGAGTATGGTTTGCTGGCTTGATGCAGCAACTTTCCCTTCAGCTAGAGCCAAGCACAGTGTTTTGCTGAATTCAGTAGTGAAATGTGCACAGACTGGGAAGAAACCTAAAAAGACGGCTGTTGTTCTCGACATGAGGAATGGTTTGTTACAGGCTCTTTACAATGGTGAAGAGAAAAGAAAAAAATCCATTGTGTTGTGAAAATTACATTCATGCTATCAGAAATGTTAGAAGGGTTCTTTATGAATCGATTTTGGCATTTAAGGGACAGTTTAGGTTGGAAGAGACTTCTGAAGTTTCTCCAGTCACATCCCTGCTTAAAGCAGGGCTAATTTGGAAGATGCTGTATTTTGTAATCCTTAATGGTATTTAAAAGCTCATGAAATCTTGATGAGCATGTTACCAGGTTATTGTAAATTGTAATTTTTCTTTATAGGAGTTAGATTACAAAGATATTTGCAATCCTGTGACTCATTTTCGGGAGGATGTCTCATTAAAAATAAATCAGCTCAACTTCTTTGGTAAATGCAAGTTGTGACAAAGCTCCGAGCCTAGAAGTCTTTCAATATGGAGTGTCTTGGGCAAATTGGGAGTGGGAGAGAAGGGAAAAATAAGCAATGGTTGAAGCCGTTTTAGACTAGGGTATACATGTGCTAATGCAGTCCAGCTTGTGGTAGTGCTCACTGAGCTTTTCTACTTTTGCGTGGCTGTCTTCTTAGGAAAAGTACGTAAGTGAGTTTTATTGACAACTTGAAAACACAGAGTTTCCAAGCTTTTTTGACACAGCTGCAGTGGGTCCTGTTTACACTGCTAAAATAAATGTTTAAGGGTAGCTTTCCTCTTAATTTCTTCTCCAGCTGTGGGTGGAAGGGAAATGAGACATCTCGAAAACCATGTTTTATCTGGTCTTCTTGACACAAAGTGAAGACCATCAACTAGTACTTAGAACAGGATTAAGACTAAGCTTAAAGTTTAAATTCTGCTTAGTTGAGTACTGACAGATTGTAAAATAACTCACTGTTATTTTGGAGTGCTCTTGTGGACAGCACAAAAAACACACAAAATGATGGGGTTTTGGCCTCTGCTCTCTAAAGAGAAGTGCTTTTTCCTTTCTGGACGTTTTAGCAGAGCTGCTGAGAGCATAAAGATCTGGCAATTCCAGAGAAAATGATGCTCTTCAGTGAAAGGGTGTTGCCAGTAAAGTGGGTAACCGACCATAGAAACGCAGGGTTAATTTTTCTAACATCGAGTGTTGTGATGGCTTTTTAATTGTTTCCAGGGCTGTTTGTGCTGTTTTGGCAAGCAATGTGTATGTGTGTGTGGGGAAAACCAAAAATAATTATGAAGATACCTTTAAAGCAATCTTGCTGTGGATTGGACAGCTATTCTTTCGTAATCACCACAGTGTGACTGGGGCACAGATTGCTCAGAGACGCCAAGGGCCAGGACCTGGCCACGAGGCGAAGGCTCCAGAGCTGGACTCCTGCGTAGTCCTGCCCTCTTGCCACCCGCGGCAGAGCAGTTTGTCTTCTCCCCTGCCTGCGCTCGTGTTCCGAGGGAGCTGCTGGTGGCTGGTGCTGGTGCTGGCTGTGTGGGTTCTGGTGAGTGCATGCACCTTAATGCTCAAAGCTTGTGGGATGCTCTGTTGTGTCTTCTCCTTGTGGATTATGTCTTACGGGATTCTTCGCTCTATCTCCTTACTGTTGTAGTTTTGATGCTTAGAAACTCACACAGTTTGATCACAAGGCAGTACCGTTTGTATTTTAAGGTGGGGCAGAGAGTTGTGAAGTTATTTCAAGCTTCAGATTTTCTTAATAAACAGCAGCAAAGCGGAACTGAAGCTGCTAGTTGCAAAAACTTAACTGTTTTCTGTTTGGTCTCTTCATTTAGGGTTTGCTGATACAGGTATGTTAGGGCTCAGCCTGTCTTGTTAGTGAATGTTTTAATAATCCTGGCACTTTTCCTAGTGGCTCGCTAGGGTGTTTGCGTAGCAGGGGAGGAATTTCAGTGTTGCCATGTAGAGCTGCTTCCTCCACTTTGTTTAAATAGCTAAGACACATATTTGAATAGGGTTCTTTTTGTCACTGAATGGAGACCAAAGAGTTCAACTAAACTAAGGAGGTGGGTTGACTAAACTTAATAATCTTGTCAACTACAACTGAGTGGAAGCTGGCTTTTAGCAAAGCTGATAATGCTAACAATAATAACAATGCTAATAAAAATTAAAAGCTACTCGTTTATCAATTGCCACAAATTTGGCAACATTTTTTTGTACAAAATTGACGTTCACAAGGAATTAATGCTTGGTTCCCCTCCCTCTTCCTTGTAACTCAGAATGAAACGAAAAACAGTTCTTGACCAGAAAAGACTCAAGTCCCAAAAAATAGCTGGAAGATCAGTCTCTGGGAGGAAGTAGGGCTAAAGGTTTTTGAGTATGCCGCAGAGATTTTAGGTCTTAACACAGAGATGTTGCTGCATTACAGTAATACAGCTGGAGTTAGGGTCAGGATGGTCTCTGATAAGAGCCAGAGGCGCTATCAAAAAATTGTCGTTGGAGTATGATAGGCAGATATGGTCATGGAAGATTTCTCTTGGTTAGAAATAAGTGGTGAAATGGAATAGAATCTGTTCCCTTATCTGCATAATGTTTGTGTGAACTGGCCTTGCTTCCTGCTTGGGATCATGGCTTACTCGCGTTACTGACTGTGATAACTGTCTTCCTTGGAACCAAGTATACTGTTGAAAGAACAAAGTGATCTTACTTTCAAAATGTTTTCTAGCCCTTTCTCTGGGTAGGCATGCACTTGGTTGTATTTGTTTGTTAGTAGAGCTAATATTAAGGAAGGAAAGGGATTTTCTCCGAGAAAATTCTTGGAACAAAAGGGAGGAGTTACTCATAGTTGTTACTTTGTGAATTCTGCCAATGACTAGCTGTGGGCCTAAATACTATGTGTATGTATTTATTGCCAGTCACAGTTCAAGTGAGCAATATTTTCTTATGAGAGGAGAAACCCCACTTCCATACAAAAAATATGTGCAGATGGCAATATTTACCAAAATAGTCTATCAGGAAATAGGGTTTTGCAGATGAGTCTGGAAAAAATTTGGTTCTCTGTATTGTGTAATGCTAAAGATGTGTGGCTGCAGATCTACAGCCCTTTGTAACACACAACTGTTGTGATGTAAGCGTACAGTGACTTCTTGTACTGCCAAAACTCCAATGACTGTTGTACCAGTTACTTGAATTTTGTCCGTGAGGCAGGGTTAAGTGTGCTTTCATGCATCCTCATAACCGATATCCCCGCGCTGGAAGGGGGCTGTCAGCCCTTTCCAGGCTTGAGAAGCATGCGCAAGGGTCAGGATCAGGCTGCGGGGGGTTTATGGATGGGTGGTGGTTAATTAAAATTGCCACCAAAGTAGAGTCACTAGTAACAACAAAGCAGTGTTTGCACTTTGAGCATACACATGCAATGGCTTCCATTGCAGTGTTGTCAGTTCTGAGTGATGGGTGTGAGTTTGAGTTGTTTGTTCCTGATATCATCTCGGCTTTAGCAAGAGTGGAAATTGGTCAACGTATAGAAGGTGCTGTCCAGGGCATGTTTGTAGTGTTGGAGCGCAGTGTCTGATAAAATGGTTGGAAGTCTACACGGAAGTCTGCAGACGTGACTGATGAGCTCTAATTTTAGCTTGGTCCCTGCCTTGGTTCTAGTCTGGAACTGTAAGGAACAGGAAAGGTTACCATTTACGGTGAACTAGATACAGGGTTTTTTATATATATATCTCTATATTTTCCATCTTCTGTGATATACTTGTACAGTTCTCTGTTTACTGTAGATTGGGGGAGGGGAGAAATTAATCTACACATGCCTCTTTTTTGAAAGAAGCTATTATCTTACTGTAGTAATTTAAGTTACTGGCTAACATAGAGATCGTCTTGTTACAGTCTCTTTGTTACACACATATGCTTCAATCATCTTTCTCCCGATTTCATCTGAGCGCTTTAATCACGAGTGTTTTTGTCAGTCGGGTAGCAGGAAAAGGTCAGAATATCTTGTTAATAGTTTTGATGTGGGTCAGGCGCAGAACTGGAATATAGTCAAGATTTTCTAAAACCTAGTTCAGCACATTAATAAATAGGTGGCCCATCTCCAGCCAAACCAAAAACATCTGTGTTGGCTTTTAGTTATTGTTCTAATCTAGTTCTTCCTTCCACAGCATCATCAATATCCAGTGTTAGAGCTGCTTTCTTCTTTCTCTTTCCAGAAATGTCCTTCTTTCCTGACGTTGGGATCTTCACCATGAGTGTGTGGTCTATTGGTCTTGGAGCCGTTGGTGCAGCTGTGACAGGGATCATCCTTGCTAATACTGACTTATTTTTGTCCAAGCCAGAAAAGGCTACGTTGGAGTTTTTAGAGGAGATAGAGCTAAAAACTCTAGGATCAGGTAAGATTCTGTATATTTCAACCCACATTCTTTGATAATTGGGCTTTTATAAAAGGACAGAGTTGGAAGAGTTTGTCTTAGTCTTTCCTAATTATAATATGTAGTTATTATATATATATATATATCTCACTGGTGATAGCCAGTGATTCTGGTGAAGGAAAAGCAACCAAAACTGATAGTTCTGGATGAAACACGACAGACATCTAAAAGTCAATACAGCAGTAATACCGTGTTATGCATATAGGGTTTTTTTTCTGATAGAACTGTATTTGAATGGGGAATTCTCTGCAGGCCTTTGTGTTGGTTCTTAAAGTGTTAATCATAAACAGGAATGGCTGGTATTACTGTTGATGCTGTTACTCCTGTATACACAGAAAAACGAACATTCAGAGCAGGTGAACTATGGAAGAAGAACGGTGCAGTGATCATGGCTGTGCGAAGACCTGGATGATTTTTGTGCAGAGAGGTACTTGCTGGGCTTGGGGATTAATTAGGAAAAGTTGAGCTTTACTTGCTTAGATTCTCTTTAAATAAAGGGAGAGGGTGAATAGGACAGTTATCAAATACACCTGAAGTATCTGAAGGGTCTTGTTTCCTAGCCCCAAATGGCTGTCCACTTACAGCAGACTTAGTTTCTTTTGCATCTGGTTTGCACAGTCTTAAATGCTGAGCATTTTCCTTCTGCAGGTGATGGTTACATGATTGTGACATCTGCCAGGGAGCTAGCACAGGGTAGTTAGGAAGGGAGATGACACAAAATCCAATTGCCATTGAGTCTTACAAGCTAGTCATATTCCATATGTCCAAAATAAATCTCTGTGAACTAGATAGTCTCTGGTCAAAAGCAGCCCAAGACTAGAACACACAGAAAGCCATCAGATAAAGCTCATCCCCTCCCCTCCCCCCAAAAAAAGGAAAAAAACCCACAACAGGTGTGCACTAGCTGTGCTGGATGCAGTACGTGAGAAGTGAAGACAGGGAGTTACTGTTCCATAACAAGGTGGTGGGAAACAAACAAGTTGTCATGAGGCTCCTTGTATGGAGATGGGAGTAAACCCATGAGATATGATTTGAATGTACCATGTGCCTGGGAACAGACATAACTTGCAGCTTGGCCATTATTTTTCTCATAGCTATGGGGAAAAGTAGCTATTAAGTTGTCAGTACTTTATAATGTGGCATAGTTAATATTGCAACCGCTTAAGTAAGGAATCTGCTCCCATCAGTAGTAACTACTTAAGTATGTGTAGAATTCATGGAAGGTTAAAGACTAAAATATTTTGCTCACTGAACAGGTGTAGTGTAGGCAGGAGAACACACTGCATGCCTGACTTTGTGCCTGTTGCATACAGTTCAACAGGAATTCATTATTTTTATTTTTGTTTTGTGATAACTGCCTAAGTAGAAACAGTCACCTTCAAAGAATTGAGGGTTTTTTCTTTCAGGAAAAAAATAGGAGGGAGAAATTTAATTTTCTAGTTCTTATTTTTGTTCAAAACTTCAAATTTTTAACAGGGGCATGTATCAGCTAATTAGGGCAAAGAACTGTTTTGTCTTTTAAGTTATACTTAAGTTTTGTATTAAGTTCTTTACCCTGAGGGTGGTGAGGCATTGGTGAAGTTGCCCATGGAGATTGTGGATGCTCCATCCCTGGAAGTGTCCAAGACCAGGCTGGATGGAGCCTTGAGCAACCTGATCCTGTGGGAGATGTCCCTGCTGTGACAGGGAGCTTGGAACTAGATGATCTTTGAAGTCCCTTCCAACTCAAATCATTCTATGATTCTATGATTAACTGTGAAAGTGTTTGAAAAAGCTTTTAAATTGTCAAAACTGAAATTAGTTTTGATTGTTATATACTCAAAGTATTTTTCTGAATTGATTCTTGCCTTTTGCCTAAGAACAGTTCAATTGCTCTTTTTTTTGTTCATGGACGTTTCACCATAAAATGAAAACTGATTCTTTCCCCACTGTCACGGAGTCTGAGCTGGTGGAATGGTTCGGTACAGGTAACTTGCCAGATCTGTTAACGTGCAGGCAGTAGTTTGTTTTTTTTTTCGCAAGAGACAAAATACACTTGGTTCCCACTCACACCTTGGAAAGGAAGTTGAACTTGGTCCTTGTTGACAGCACCAAGAAGGAATATATACTTCAGTGGACACGGTGGTGTGGAAAAGTGGCCATTCACTGACATGATGTCATTGGTGAGGACTTGCTGCCATTATCCGCTGCAAAGGATGACACAAATCCTACTGGCCTGTTACCTCTGGGTCTTTGAGAACTGACACCCATAGATGTAAGAAATGTAGGGTCTTTTATCTTTATCATCTGCATCCTAAATCACCAGATTCTTTTTTTTAAATTTAAGATAGACTGTGTTCAACAGGACTGCACTTCTACATCACATAGTCTGGATCTGGCCATGTGGTGATCCAGTGCTTCAGTCACTGTGAAAATGCCATGGGCTTGCTAAAATAGCAACTCAACCAGTGTAAAGTGGCAAAAGAGCCATAGCTGAACTATCAGAGGAACAAAGTGAAAAGAGAATTGTTCTTTTGGGTTGTCGCTGTCTTGGTGGAGAGAGGAAGTTGTTCTGCTAACATGAGTTTGTCTGCTTTTTTCACAAACAACAGAACAGTTCCCCCCATGGTAAGGCTGTACAGCTGGTATGTGCTACATAATTTGCCCACAAAAATAGACTTTGCTTTCTCTTACTGTATAATAGAATCATTAAGGTTGGAAAATACCTCTAAGGTCATCTAGTCCAACTGCAACCCAATGCCACCATGACCACTAAACCATGTGCCCAAGTGCCACGTCTACACATTTTTTGAATACCCCAAGCGATGGCAACTCCAACACTTCCCTGGGAAGCTTGTTCCAATGACTCATCACTCTTTCAGTAAAGAAATTTTTCCTAATATCTAATCTAAACCTCCCCTGGTGGAACTTGAGGCTATTTACTCTTGTCCTATTGCTAGTAACCTGGGAGAAGAGACCAACACTCACCTCACTACAACCTCCTTTCAGGTAGTTGTGGAGAGCTATGAAGTCTCCTCTCAGCCTCCTCTTCTCCAGGCTAAACAATCCCAGCTCCATCAGCTGCTTCTCATAAGACATGTTCTCCAGACCTCTCACCAGCTTCATTCCTCTTCTCTGGACCTGCTCCAGCACCTTGATGTCTTTCTTACACTGGAATGCTCGAAACTGAACATATTTTTAAATAGGCACCTTTTTAAATAGCAGTGAAGAAAAAAGAAATCAAGCCTAGTCCCGATATGCTGCTTGAAGCCAAGAACAGGGATAAAAAATAAACCTCACCACACTGGTGAAGTGCCTTTCTCCAAAAGGCTAACCGTGGTTTGATAGTTTCACTGTCTTTCCAGAGAGACGGTGATTTCTGGCTTTGCAGATCACTCCACTGCACTAGCCTGGAACATGAGTTCTCAGACGTGTTAGATCACAATACGAATATTTTTCATTTTTTCGGTTATTAGGGTTTTGGACTATAAAAAAAATCCCAGATAAAATTGTTGTTAACCCCTCTTTTTGGAAGATCACAAGGCATTTCATTGCAGGAAAACGGAAAACAGTTACACATCTTTTAAGAACAGAAAAGAGGGGAAAGGTCCAACAAGTATAAGCTATGATCTTTTAAACCTCTCCCTGCTCAGTGTTTGCTTGTGATGCTGACTCATCCTTTCTCATTTCCTCTGAAAAAGATAGTTGTGAACTGGAAAGCTGCATTTTGCCCTTTCACCTACTGATGTCTTTAATGTCTTTTCTCCTGTCTGTTCTCTCCTATCTGTCGGCTCCTTGGTACTCGGTACCAATTCTAGATGTCCTACAAGCCTTTGAGTTAGGGCAGTTTGGTTGGGTGACCGAGGGTATTCCTGTAAACTGTGTCCATTTTTTAAAGCATGGAGTTCTTTGTGTGAGTTTTATCCAGGAGAAATGAACTTTCTACATTTGGAGGTGAGAAGAATCTTATTTTCAGTGTTCACTCTGGTCTGGTGGAAACCTGAGAGATCGTTGTACAAGCTGTGGGAGCTAGGATTCCTTCAGCAGACAAAAAGCCCAGTAGATGAGTGGTGACACCTTATGCTCTTACACACCTGAAGAAACAGTGCTGCTTTGGGGATGCTGAAGGTGTGTGAAGAAATTCCCTGGTTATTTTCACTGGGGTGTCTAGGAAGGAGAGTGCATCTTCACCCCACTACTTATTCTGGATTGCTTCTGCACAGAGCCCTCAAGATACTTTGCAAAAGGGCTGATAATGATGTATTTCTACTTGGAAAAAACAATTGGAAATTCTGGCCTGGGAAAGTTAAGTTGATAAGCAGGCAGTATCTTTTTATACTGTTCTGTAAACACTTTAAAAGATAGATGAAGGCCTAGCACAGGCAAAGCGTATCTACAGCTTTAAGTTGTAAATACATTTTCTCCAGGATTTTAGTATTTTATCCAGTAAATGCTCAAAAATATCTCCTTCTTCTGGGCTCAATGAAGAAAGTTTTAGTAAACCTAATGAAGACCTGCCCAGGAGTAGAGCTAGCTTAAATGCCTGATTTACAATTCTGTTTCTGTTTTGCTCCTTGAGCTATAATTTACCTATGTTTCTGACACTTTTGAAATTCAAGGTGAAACTTTCCAACCTCCATTTACTGTCTGAAATGTTTGGTGGTTTTTTTGTCGGTTTTTCTTCCTTCTTTAGGAGGCTTCTGAGCTCTCCTCTCTGAAACCTCAGCTGTCCAAGCTGGGTGTCCCTCTCTACGCTGTTGTGAAAGAGAAGATAGGGACTGAGGTGGAGGATTTTCAGCATTATTTCAAGGGAGAAATCTTTCTGGACGAAAAGGTATAGTGAAGATGGTGTTCTCCTTCTGTATAAAAACAAGCTTATGAATGTTCTCTTTGAAGATCTTGTATAAATAATGTAGATAGAAAGTGGTGTGAATGAAGAAGGATTTAGTAGTTTAAGGATTTAGTAGTTTAAGAAGTTAAGTAGCTTTGCTTTTCTATATATATATATAGAGAGAGAGATATATATATCCTGCTCAGCTTACAAACTGTTCAATAGCTACGCGCTGGTAACACACAGTTACAGGTTTATTTCTTCCATCTCCTTTAACAGGTAAACAACAATGCCTGTTAATATTTATTGCTTTCTTCCACTGGCTGTGTGACTTGCCGATGTTTATGATGTATGAATCAAGGTCTGAAGGTGACAGACATCATTAATTCATGGTGCACAGGCCAAATTGCAGTGATGTGCCTTGTTCCAGTACACTGGCACTTGGCTGTATAAGCAGTCTCACATCCTACAAAACCACAGCCCTGCTGATTTCTTAACCAAGAAGACACATTTAGAAATCATTTGGCTTTGCAAGGAAGAAGAATATGTAATACTCAGAATCAACTAGAAGATACCTTTATTTTCCCTCCTCACCCTGTCTGTGTGAAAGAATCAGGCAGGCTTTTTCTTTTTTAAAAAAAAATAACAAAAAACCCCACAACAAACAACCCAAACAAATAAACACAGATGGCTGATAAAGTCAGGACTTGGCACCACTTCAGCATTTTTATTACCTTACTTCAAAAATAAGAGAAACGATGTTTATCACAAAACACCCTTGTGGTCAGCATTAGGGGTGTAGATGTATGTGGTGCTTAAGTACAGGTGGATCAGCTTAAAATTCACCTGAATTTGGCAGCAGTGCCACTAGTTGGCTGTGTGGAGATAAGGGGTCAGGTATGGCATTAAGGAGGGGTTACTTCAGGTGCAGTTTCTTTTTAGCTCTTTTTGATTAGCTTTTGTATGTTGTCACCTTTCTTGGATACAGGGTTGGCTGACTTTCTAAGTTGCGTTTGGGAAGAAATGTCCTTTTCACATTGGCTGAGATACTTTCTGTTTCCCTGCAGAAAGGCTTCTATGGTCCACGCAGAAGAAAAATGATGATGTCGGGCTTCTTCCGCCTTGGAGTCTGGCAAAATTTCTTCCGTGCTTGGAAAAGTGGATATAGTGGTAACCTGGAAGGAGAAGGATTCACCCTGGGAGGAGTATATGTGATAGGAGCAGGAAGACAGGTACTGCGGGCCATCTAGGAGGCTTTTGTATCTCCTGTATGGCCAGAACTTTTATTTTCTGGAATTGTTCACTTGCTGGTCAGTTAATCTCCTGTGGGGAGACTAGTGCATGAATTTCTCTCTTGTGTCTTTGACTAGGGTGTTTTACTGGAGCATCGTGAGAAAGAGTTTGGAGACAAAGTCAGCCTTCCATCTGTCCTTGAAGCTGCTGAGAAGATAGAATCACAAACTTCATAAGCGGAAAAATGTTTCTGATCACAGCTTGAGATCTAGAATGCACCTGCTTCTTGAACGTGCAGTTTAATTGCTTCTTAACTATTTAGTAATCAATGTAGAGGAAAGATTCTCTATTCAAACATAGAAAATGATGAAAATCCTCCTGGATCTTTTTTTTTTTGGCTTTGCAGCCTTTCAGGTGGTCAGAGTTTCAACTGCTCTGTGTCTGACTGCATTAATGAAAGGCTGGGTCTAAAATCTGACCTAGCCTAGATGTTCTCAGTCAGAGACAGTTAGTTGAAAACCTGTCTACCTATGGGAGAAAAACTCTGCTAAGGCAGGAATAATGGAGTACCAGCTGAGGTTGAAAGATAATAAAACTTTATGTAAATTAAATCCTTTGCCTTTTGCTTTTCATTAACATTTAAACACATCTATGTTTCTAGAAAACTAAATTGTGTCAGTCTAGCTTATTCTGAGATTCTGCATTTAAGAAAAGCCACTATGTCTACCCAGTAAGTTTCTTAACTACTCACTCGAGATCTACAGGTCTTTGTGTGATTCCCTGGAAAGAAGATTGAAGACATGGAATGTTCACTTCAGAAAATAATTGTGGCATGAGGGCAAGTTCCTTCTTGTGTTTAAGATTCTGGAAAAAAGGGAACAATATCAGAGAGGAGATGAGGTAGGGTTTCCATTCAGGCAGTAGAATGCCTGGGCTCTTACTCCTAAAAATAGATGTAGTGTTGCACACTACAATGCCTGAGACCCGGTACCATACATAGCCAAATGTGTGTACCTAAACTGAAGCATGAACAGGACAGCATGAATTTGCCAAATGTGATGATGTTCCAAAGTCTAAAAAAAATTTTGACATTGTGCTTGGAGGGGACTGTCACATGCTGCATATCCTTCATTAGCTGGCGTATGTCAAAGGCTAGGTAACTTTGGAAAAATGTGCAGGCTGGAACATAAGCTAGCAGAAGAATTAAAGGGAAGGATTGTTTTGTCCTGACAGCAGGTCAGTCTGAACCATTGTTCTGCTTGCTTTTGACCTTAAAATTAAGAAACCTTCGTGTGGCTTTTGTGCTGAGGGCAGGGATACTTTGCACCTCTAAAACGTATGCCTGGTTTTGCTCTGTGTGCCAGTGCTTATCCATCTGCATTGTTGAGCTGTGTGCAAAAAGAAATGATCATACGTGATGCTGACTGTATGAAATCAAATGCCAATACTTTATCAACACTAGGGCCTGACCTTGGCCTGTGTTAAATCAGTTACGCAGGCTTTAAAATTGCATCATTATGAATGAAATCCTCACTTTTTTTTGCCCAGGCAGAACTAATTTTACCTAATAATATTTCTGTACTCTTCAGAGTCTGTTCTCTGCATTTCCGTGAAAGAACACTAGCAGTGAGCATTTTGAGTGATTCATATGTTTATCAAGATGTTTCATTTGAAACCTGAATGAAAATTGGACTCATGCATGCTACTGTAAGCTGAAATTTGTGTTTGACTGTTTTAGGGGCTGGAGAAAGGAATGGGAATTTGGAGAGCAGAGCAGCAAAGCCTACAGCAAATCGCCTATATGATAACAGCATTTCTCTAGAAAGGCTCTCCTGGGAGTGAGCCATGAGCAGGTGCAGAGAACCACATGTAGTCTCTGTCCATGTTCTGAGCTGCCCGGGTAAGAATTCCTGTACAGTGGTATCAGAAAGCTGCTGGGTGCTGAGGCATTAAATGACTCGAGCTGGGCTCCTCAGAGTGGCATCCAAACAGCTGCCAAGAGTTTTCTAGTGAAGTAAAGAATTGTGCTTGAGGGCTTTTTTTGTTCCGGATTTTAATACTGAAAGAAAGTGCCCATGCCATGAGTGCTCGACTGACACAAGGCACCTAAACCCCTTTACAAACCTGCAAAGTTCAAAGCATTGTGTAAGTGGCCACTTGTCTGCAGGAGGCTTATTGTTACTTTGGAGTGCAAGTGGTAGGAAGCACAAAAGGTGCTAAAAGAAATGGCTGTGAGCTACTTCCTTAGAGTTGCAAGATGCTACTGGTAATAAAGGTCTTAAAATAGGAGAATTACAGATCACAGCATTACGGATCACAGCTCCTATAGTTTTCTTTCCAATGGGAACTGGAAAGCTTTGCCAGCTGGAGAGAAGGGATCTTGCACAGAGACAGGCAGTGAAGGTACGGACCTTAGACCTGGATTTCAGGCCCTGTTCCAAGGGCTGTTTATGCATTTTGCATAAACATGAAATGTGAAAGGCATAAACCGTCCTTGGAGAATGGGGTGGAAGCCAGAGAAATTCTGAGGAATTTAAGATAAAATGAAGTGTCTTTAGAACTTGCTAAATCTGGAAAGCACCCACTTTTAATTTTGTGTACATGCAATTGAATTCCATCCACTCTGACAGAGCCAGCCCTGCTGTGAGGGACCGTGTTTCATGACCTTGGAAGCAGAAGCAGGATGCCGTCACGTCCAGCATTTAGAATGTTTAGCTGAAGTATAAAGGCAGCTAAATGTACAAATTACTTATGCTACAACACGATAGAACGTTCCTTTAGTGTAGAAACATTCTCAGAAAGACCCTTTTGAGGATGTTTATTGAAAATACTCATGGAGACTGAGACATTCAAAAATGCCTAGATGTGGCACTTGGGGACGTGGTTTAGCAGTCATGGTGGTGGTGGCTTGATGATCTTTTATGATCTTGAAGGTCTTTTCAAACCTTAATGATTCTATGATTTTTCGCTCTGTCAGCTTCAGCAAAAGCAGAGATATAGTAATGTCAGACCTAGGCCTGGGAGAGTGTGTTTTCCTACTGGTAACAGTGATAGTTCCCGCAAACAGCTGGTGGGACAAGGTACTTCTTGGAAGTTATGTGAGCTTACCCACATTTCAAAGTTTTCTAACACAGACTTCTAGAGATCAAGTCCAAATCTGGAGCCACAAAAGGTCCAAATGGTATTTGTAAATGTTCTGAATAATTATTATTGATAAATCAGTGGTCTTTTTAAGCCAGCCATGGGATTAGGTGGAGCTGACTCATTCTTTCTGAACTCCACGTTGAAAAAATACAAAAGGAGATGATAGAAAATTCATGGCACTGAAGCACTAAGTACAGTTAATAGGAATTGGAAATGGGCAGTAAAAGGAGGAACAAATGAACTCTAAGTGAATTTCCAATGGTGGTTTAAAAATGTTTTATTTAAATGTAGAATGTTCATTTAAAAAAAAAGTGCATTGTTGTTGATGTACCAACAGCTACCTCTGCTGGCCCAGTTTCTTTCTTATGTTTCAAATTTTTTTTTTTTATCACAATATGTAAACAAAATCTAAATTGCTTCTGATTGCCTCAAATGTCACACCACTGTTCAACACTCAGGTGGTTACTGGAAACTTTAGTAACTGAAAGTTTATTCATTCTGGGCTTGAGGGAAGAAAAACTCCCCCGTAGTAATTTCAATCAACTTTCCCATTCATCTTTTTTTCAGTATGAAATCAGAGTTAATAAAATAAAGGAGCAAAATGCTGTGAAGTCAATGGGATAGATGTAATATAGGACGCTGCTTCTTATTTGAACTTTTCAAAACACCAATGACATTTCCTATCTATGGTGTCCGTGTAAAGCCCTCAGAAAGCCAGGTTGCCTCAGGGTGTTTTCTGTTTATTCCCTGTTCTGCATTTTTGTTTCCCCATGCGGGTGGTCCGTTCCCACGGCTGCCGCACCGCCTCAGGCAGCTGGTGCTATTTGCGAATACCCCCGCAGAAGGGAACGCCAGGGCATCCCTGCCATTTTCTGATGCGTTTCCTGCGGTGCACTGTGCAAAAAAAGAAAAGAATGAGCAAGTTTTTCGCTCCGAACCGCTGGATGTCACTGCTACCTCAGCCAAAATGAAGGTCAGCAGTACACCCGAGTTTTTTTCTGCGGTAAAAGATTTGCATAACAAAAGATGTCAGGAGGAGACCACGGTAGATTCCGATTAGGCTAGAAGAAAGCTGTTAGAACAGACAACTGCTCTTGCCATCTTTTTACTTGCGTGGACGTCTTCCTTTTTTAAATAAGAAACTTAAAGGAAGGGTATGTGTATTGAATGTCTGCGGTACACAGGTATTTTTAAATGAGTGTGGAGGGAATAAATTATTAACAGATCCTCTAATCCTTACTAATGTCGTATGTTTTAGTAGCATTAATTTTAGATTTAGTGTGTGTGTGTGTCTTCCTCCATCCCGCAGGCTTGTGTCAGGGGCGGGTGTAGCGGAGCCAGAGCAGACGAGCGCAGGAGCCACTTGGTATCAGCAGAGGGAGCAGGGGAGATGGAGAAAATACTGCGGAGACATGATAAATAGTGTTCAATCACTGAGTCAAGTCTAACCCACTCTAATTTCATTTGATATCTGAATAGTTCCACCTGAATTTATTCTTCTTCTGATTGACCTCGCAAATTTTACAATGTTTTTTCCTAAAACATTTCTACTTTCTCTTTTAGGTCCAACTACTGATTTCTTTGTACTTGAAATTGTTTTAAGTCTCTCAGTAGCTATTGTGGGCTCCTCCCCCCCCAGTTATCAAAACCATATGATAATTCCAGCTTTATCTCTGATTTCCAGAAGCCTCCTTGCATAAATGGAAATTTCTTCTACTGAAAAGTTGTGTCTGATGATAGTGGTAACACTGAGCAGATGCAGTGGAACTGGTGAATAGCTCTGGTTGTGCCATTTTCCACCAGTTACTCCTCATAATGGATCATTCATTAATTTCAGGAGAAGTTTTATAGTGCTCAGAGGAAACAGCATTGACAAACCATACATGAACATCAGCCCGCACAAGTTCACTAAAAAAAACCAAACAGATTTTACATTTTCATTCCTGTGGTATTATTACACCCTTTTAGTGCTGAAGTGACTGTCTTTCAAGTCTTCCTATTTGCCCTAGCATTTAGTTAATGTTTCTGTGATGGATTTTTACCCTAATTCTCTTGGCACACAGTGAAGCACGCAAAACAAAGATAATGCCAAAGCCAAATAAATGGGACACAGAGAGTTTGTTCGAAGTATCTCCCGGCTAACAGTGAACAGTCAATCCAACTACTCTGTGAACTGCTAACATTAACCCTTTTACGAGACTATTTTAAATTGCAAGAGAACCTTATTTTACTGATGAATGCCTTTCATAATTACACAGCCCTTACTCCTAAAGCTGCTGCATTTCCCTGAAATTTCCCATTTCCCCTGATGAACTGTAGCAGTTACTACTGCACCTTCCATCTTCCCATCTCTTACAGAAGCAGCACACTGGAGCTTTCTGCCTTGGCTCTGGACTTTCTGGAGCTGTGACTCAGTGCTCTATAAAACGACTTAAGTACCTCTGAGGTGGAGAAAGGATCTTTTCTAGTTCTTTTTGCCACCTGATAATCCTAACCCTAACCCTAACCCTAACCTTTCATAGCTTCCCTTTCCTCACTTAGATCCTCCCTAAAATTCCCTAACGTCTTCTTTCATCTTTACCAGTCAATTCAATGTTACTTTGGCTTCTAAGAAGCCTCAAGCAAGCTCGGGGAGGCCTCCAAAACGATCTCCCTACTTTTTCTTTTTCATTTATTTTTAACATTTTTTTGAACAATTGCATGTAGGGGATAAGAAGGGATGTTGATAACACGACTCATGGGTGGGTGATGCGCTGGTGTCTATCTGCTTTCTCTGGCTTCAGATGAGTGTGGATGAGGGGAACCATGCATTTACGCCACAGTAATTCCAGCATGGTTTTAGTTGTCAGCCTTGACCTAGTAGAGAATTATCACGGAGGAGAAGAACCAAGCTCACCTCATTTAATTGCTCAACAGTTTCTTTCACCCTTTAGCCAAGCGTTCGGTGGGATTGCTGCTGTCTTTGTGAGCAGCGCTCGCTCCTCATCGGGGGAATAAGGAAGCCCCGAAGTCCAAGCCCTGACACAGGTGAGGGAAACACGGAGAATGCGAGATCTGCACCGGTGTCTGACCTCCTTTCCTTAGCCTTGCCTTCCTGCACACAGCTGCGTTTTCAGAGTTGGTGAGGCACCAAAGAAAAAGTTCTGCTCTATATATGAGGAACAGGATAAAGGTGCCAGGACTGTTCTTCCTGGACAAGAAGGCGAGAGGGGCAGTGCTTGCAAGTCGGAAGCTAAAGCAGACATGGGGGGGAGGGCATTTCCCCCCCTGCCAGGCGGTGCCCACCTCAGGTGTGAGCTATCACTTGCTCACCCCACGGGTTTAAAACCCACTGCTCAGCCCTTCCCTCCCTCCTGTCCTCCCAGCGCCTCGAAAGAGACAGTCAACAGCTCTGGGACGCCTGAAGACTCAAAATACTCTTCGGGGTAATTCTATCTCTTTTT
>NW_009704364.1:0-241 GCF_000703405.1 Apaloderma vittatum
GCTGGCTCTTGGGCATCCTGCTGACCACCAGGACGCCCAGGCCACTTTCTCCTACACTGCTCTCCAGCAGGTCAGTCCTCAACCTATACTGGCACATGGGGTTATACTTTCCCAAGTACAAAACTCTAACCTTGCCCTTGCTGATTTTCATAAGATTTCTCCCCGCCCAGCCCTCCAGCCTGTCCAGGTCTCTCTGAATGGCAGCACAGCCTGCTGGGGTGTCAGCCACTCCTCCCAGCTT
>NW_009704364.1:924-5144 GCF_000703405.1 Apaloderma vittatum
CCAACCCTCCTCAACCAGGGCAAACTCCTCCTTTATATTGGCTTCCTCTGGGGCCTCAGGGGACTGAGGCTCCTGAGGACAGTCTCCAACAGTGTAGGCAGAGGCAAAGAAGGCATTCAGCAACTCTGCCTTCTTTCTCTCCTCTGTCTCTAGGGCACCCACCTCATTCACTAGAAGGTCGACATTGTCCCTAGTGTTAGTTTTGTTGGCAATGTATTTGAAGAAGCCCTTTCTGCTATCCTTGACCTCCCTCCCTCACAAGATTTAACTCCAATGAGGCCTTAGCTCTTCTAATTGCCTCCCTATATTCTCTGACAGCAGTCCTACACTCCATCCAATTGGCCAGCCCCTCCTTCCATGTTTTATATACTCTCTTCTTCCACCTGAGTCTGCCCAGCAGATGCCTAGTTAACCCCACAGGCCTCCTGGGTCTCTTTCTTGTTTTCCTACCTGTTGGGATGCACTGATCTTGAGCATAGAAGAAGTCCCTGAACACTGACCAACTATCCTGGGCCCCTTTAACTTCTAGTACGCTGTCTCATGGGGTTTCCCCTAGTAACTGCTTGAAAAGGCCAAAGTTGGCCCTGCTGAAGTCCAGAGTTGTGATCCTGCTTGGTTGCAGAGTTGCAGTCCTACCGCACAAGATCCTGAATTCTACCATCTCATGGTCGCTGCAGCCAAGATTGCCCTCCACTTTCACTGCTTCAACCAGATCTTCTTTGTTGGTGAGCACAAGGTCCAGCAGCGCTACTCTCCTGCTTGGCTCATTCACCATTTGCATCAAGAATTTATCATGGGGAACCTCCTGGACTGCAAACAGCCAGATATGTAGGCCTTCCAGCAAATATCTGGGTAGTTGAAATCCCCCATGAGAACCAGGGCCTGTGATTGAGAGGCTGCTGTCAGCTGCCTGTAAAAGGCCTCGTCAACTTTATCCTCCTGACCAGGTGGTCTGTAATAGACACCCACAAACTCTCGACTTGCTCCTCATCCGCCCCTGGATAGATCTCAATACGTTCCAGTTGCTCTCTCATGTAAAGAGCAACTCCAGCACCTCGCCTTGTTGGCCTGTCTCTCCTAAAAAGGACAGAGCCATCAAGGCCCACATTCCAGTTACGTGAGTTGTCCCACCATATCTCTGTAATCGCAATGAGATCGTAGCTCTTCAACCACACACAGTTTTCTAATTCCCCCTGCTTATTCCCCGTGCTTCTTGCATTGGTATACAGACACTTAAGAGACTTAATTGAGAAGCATCTGTTACCACTGCTTGTGCCATCCACATTGGAGTGGATGCACTTGAGCAGTGTCATTGTTTTGATGCCTAACCCTGGGATACCTCCCCCTGGCTCGTCTGTAGTGACGAGGAGGAGAAGGATGTGTTCCAGGCACCAGAACAGCGAATCCCCTGGGTCGCGGCAAAGACTATAGTGAGCTAGGCTGTTCCCTTGCAGGCCATGGAGGTGACGGGGTGTAGATGTCCACCCGTGGCCCATAGAGGACCCCACACTAGAGCGGGTGTATGCCTGAAGGAGGCTGCAACCCCATGGGCAGTCCGTGCTGGAGCAGGCCCCGGACAGGACCTGTAGTCCATGGACAGAGGAGTACAGATTAGATCAGATTTGCTGGCAGGACTTGTCTCCCTGCAGGGGACTCACACTGGAGTGGACTGCTCCTGAAGGACTGCACCCCATGGAGAGGACTCACATTAGGGCAGTTCATCAAGAACCGTCTCTCGTGAAGACTCACACTGAAGAAAGTTTGTGAAGAACAGTCTCCCCTGATGGGGGCACCAAGATGAAGCGGGGAAGAGTGAGGAGTCATCCATCAAACGAAGAAGGAGCGGTAGAAATAACATCTGATTAACTGACCACAACCTCTATTCCCCCTCCCCCTGTGCTGCTCAGGGGAAGAAGGTGAATAAATAGGGAGTAAAGTTAAACCCAAGAAGAAGGGAAGGGTCAGGGAAAAGTGTTATTTTTAAGATTTGGTTTCATTTCTCACTGGTCTTCTCTAATTTGACTGTTAATAAATTTAACTGATTTCCCCCAGGTGAATCTTTTTTGCCCAGGATGGTAACTGGGAGTGATCTTTCTCTCCTTGTCTCGACGCATGAGCCCTTTGTTACATTCTCCCTTTCCCCTGTCCATCTAAGAAGGGGGAGTGATAGAGCAGCTTGGGTGGGCATTCCGCCTCCAGTCAGGGCCAAACCACCACACTCTCAGAAATGAAAGATGAGTGATACTCAGCTTTTTGCTCCATTAGGCAATCTAAGGCTGGCTAAAGCTATCTAGCATACCAATTCTGGGAGAAAATCAGTGATTTTAGTACACGCTCTGATGGCCAGCACCTACTAAATGGTGGTGGACCTAGCTTCTTCCAGAGGAATCCAAGAGCCATGTGTTCCAACTCCCTTCACATCAGGTGACAAATACATGTATTTAGTCATGTCCTACTCTACAAGAACATGCACTCATGACATGAGGAAGAGGCTACAAGACTGGGAAATTTGTCCACAGGAAACAGGTTAGAATTGCTGTGGTGCAACAGGTGCAACTCACCCAGGTAAGTTAAGCTCCCCAAGACCAAAGCATTTAAGGTACAGGGAAAGTGCCAATTGCACGGTCTCTTTGCTACACAGTTCTATTTTTAGTATTTCCAACTTCTGCATAGGCAAAGCCAGACCAAACACAGCACTCCTATATCCCTGAATTTGTTAATTCAGGTTTGCTAAATTCTTGCTTTTAATACATGGCATGTGTAAAAGAATTTACATAAAGCATTAGATAACTTACTAGTTTCTGGTGGCTTGCTGGATAGTGCTGAGAAAGTGAGGTACATGACGTAGCAGCTGATAACTCCTGACTGCAGCAAACCAGAATGGGGCTGGCCTTAACAAGAAAGGGGAAAATAAGTTATTTTTCCAGGCATCTTAACAAACTGACAAAGAAATTTACATCCTTTAAAGAATAGCAGACTATCATTCAAAAGAGAAGAGTATCTTTGGTTTTACTTAAAGCAGCTCATGAGTCTTTGAGGCAGTTTAGATACATTTCCACTATCATGTAAAGAAAAAAGAGCCTGTCCTTTAGCTCTGATAACTGTTTCACAAAGGCATTAAAAATTCCCACATTAAGTAAAGACCTACCCTCTCTGGCCTCGTCAAAAATATCAGCTTTCTAAAAGCTATTGACAAGCCGCCACGACAGTTCTATTTGCCCATAAAATTTTTTTTGGAGTCACTCAAATTACTATTTCCAGGTCTAATGTATGCAAGATACTAACATGCATATAAAATATACCAAGCATGAAATACTGCTGTCAACTCTCCCCCAGCCCAAACTTCACAGATGGTAAATCCCAGGCACTCAGAAGTAAACGGTGAAACAGCGGTGAATGAACTTGACAGCTATTACCTCAACTGCTACCACCGCAAGAGTTGTCTAAGGTTCACAACACATTACCAGCATGTGAACCTTCTACCTGATGGCACACCCAAACGTCTTGCACCTCTGTAGCAGCTGAGCTGACAACCAGCTAACAGCAATTCATAGTGTAGCTAAACAGACAGGGGCAAGTACCAGCTCCAGGTTATCATGAGATTTTCTGCCTAGAAGACGGCTTATGTCTCCAGGCACACAACTGTGGCAGCACCAGAAATTCAGGAAAAGAGGAGGTCAGCAGACTCACGATTCTGGACGCAGGGTGATATGGCCACCAGCGACACAAAGAGGCACAGGCCGCCGTTAACACCGATCAGGACCTTGTTGTACGTGCAGCCCTCTGAGCGTGTATAGAAAAGAGCCATGAGGACCAGGGCTCCCACAGCAATGGAGTACAAGATGAGAGTGACCAGGGCAAGCAAACCAGTCCACAGCTGCTTGTGGTTTGCACCTGCAGTCCTGGGGAGAGAAACAAGCACCTTATCTTTGTATTCCTCAAAAAATAAAATTCTAATAGCTGAATAGTTCATATCCTCAAACAAAAAAGACAGCACTTACTTTCCTGAAACATATGTATGTGACAACAACACAGGCTCTTGCAAGGTTCCTCCCATGAAACAGAGGGAAACATTTCTTAGCAATTGTGTTTGTCTTCTGTATTATCATGTCCATCTGTTTCTGCAATTATAGCCCGGCATGACCCCTAAAATTCCCAGTCTCTGGGATCAGTCCATCAACGCATCTCAGCTCAATACTTCAGGGACTTCCTCAGCAGGA
>NW_009704364.1:5175-30986 GCF_000703405.1 Apaloderma vittatum
GGCTCAATTAACGAGTGAGTGTTCTTCACACAAGGACTGCAAAGGCATATTTTTTGGCATGGATTCTCTTATGCTCCTTGTACTATCTTGACAGTTATACTATTCTTTTGTTCAAAAAGCCTCCTCTCCATCTGGGTCTATCCCACGAGTCTTCCTCAGCTAAAGCGTGGTCCATCTTGTTTTCCTCTCTTCACCTTCCAAATACCTCGTGCAAAGATCACTGGCTTTTTAGGAGTAGCAACCAAAAAAGTTGTTCACGGACTTTTTGGTGCATGGAAGGTTTTTTTTGGTTTTATTTTGTTGTGTTTTTTTGCTTTTTCGTTGTTGTTTCATTTTGTGGAAACATGACTTATTTTAAAAGAATGTCTAATGTAGAGAGTGCTAAAGTTAAATGCTGCTGCTGGAAATCTTTCATCCACAGAAAATCAACTACATTAATTAGTAGTAAAAATATCTATGATATAAAGACATCTCACCTCTTTGTCCCTGAAAACAAAGCACAAAGCTCTACTAAACCCCTTTCTTAGCAGAACAAAAGAGGACTGCAAAGGTTTGTAGAGGAAGAAATGAGGGACACAAAGGGTGCAGTGGAAGACAGGAGTTCCTGTGTATACGCGGGAGGACAGTATTTTAACTTGATGAGAGGCTAAGGGCTTGAAAGGTAATAGCAAATATGCTTAAATCAGAAATTAAGTTAATGCCAAAAAGGGTTATGTGTGGGTTGATAACAGAATCTTGCATATCTGGATGGAAGCTAAGAAACCAAGGAGAAAGTCACAGTTCCTATGTAGAGGAGAATAAACCGATGTGCAGTAAGCTGACACAAAAAAGCAGAGTTTACCAGTTTATATCACTGCACGCACTGTGACATACATTTTGCAAATCCAGTTTTATTCTCTTGCACCACTCTTAGAAGGTATATTTTCATATAAAATATAAACCAACTTAAAGTAAGAGGTTTTTGCATCACAACACCCTACTACTTATTGGAAGCTGAACAATTCAGGTTACAAATAAACCAGCAGAGTAGATGTGAACAAGAAGGAAATATCTCTGCTGTGGAAAGAGAAAATGGATGAAGTAAAGATCAACAGCTCTAAATAATGACAGTGAAGTATCTTCCTTCAGAAATTACATCATTCAGAAATTACATCATTACATCACACTTCTAAATTCTTTGTTACAAGAATTTACTGTTCGGGAGTACACTAGAATTTTATGCAAATAACTACTTGCCCAACACATACCAATTTTTATTCCACTTGTGTGCGAACTCAATAAGCAGGATGAGTTGAATGGCAATGAAAAGGAAACCTCCTGCTGCTCCTACGTAGCGCCAGGCTGCAAGGCAGAGAGGGAGAAAATAGGTCAGACAGCAGTCGCCTTTCCCTTGAGATAAAATGGAATTATTGTCTACGCAGTGAAGCTGTTACACAGTTTGAATATCTCAAGCCCACAGATGTAGCAGGAGATGGGAGATTTCAGCTGAAAGGCCAGTTCAGCTAACTCAGAATTAGCTCCCTGATGAATTCAGCTTGCAACCTGCTACACTTCCAAAATAAGCCTGTTAGGACATTTACTGAGTTTCCTCAACCCAGAGAATTTTTGCGGAGACTGAGTTACTATATTCAGACAGAAAATACTGAAACCTTTATTTGTGACTGGTGGGAGGGAGGTGGTCTGAAGGCATTTCACAGGAATCTAAACCCTGAAATTGCAAGGTACTGAAACCTAGTACTAAAAGAGGAAATTTCTTCCCTCCCAGAATCCAGTACCACAGGAAAACAAAGGTGGAGCTTATCTATTTACAAATGGTGTCCCGAGCCACTCCCAAACGGGCGGGAACACTTGGCATTCACCCACAAGTTTCAAGATAGGTTATTTCACTACTTAGCCATTGACCTACATACACTGTATCTGGGTAGCTGTTTGGATACTTTGGACAACAGATTCCTTATGTGCAACATCACAAGTCTCTGAGGAAATACAGATACCTATTAAAATGTAGTGGACAGCATATAAATTACTCCAGGTACGCAGATGATTTCCATGAAGAAGACAAAGAAAGTGCACAGGTAAAGTTCAGCCATATCCTACCATTGTGTTTTCCTTTTGAAAAAAACTTGTATATGTGAAATGGAAGAAGAGCACAACCAGGGAGCACTGCTCTTAGCAGATGATGCAGAGACTTTTTACTTTTTTCTTTTTAGTGTACCATGAGCTCATCATTTGAAAGCAAGCAAAAACGTCATTTATCTGTTTTTTCTGAACATATTGTATTCACTTGACAAGCATATTGTTCTTCAAAGAAATAAAACAAAAACTGGACAAGCTGGCATGTAAAAAATTACATTAAAAAAAAACCACCAAAACAGAGAACAAGGTGTGTTTTGGAGATTAGGAAAAAGCAGACCACCAATGGAATGAGTAATTAAATAACCAGACTCTCAGGATCTCCCACTGTGACAGGCAGGACACTGCAGGATGTTTTGTGGATTCATCATAGCTATGGTTATCATGGCCAGTGTGGATTGAACATTATAGCCCACATAAACCTAGTGCTTACATATAATACTCTTAACACTCCTCCATGTTTAGCAAACTGCTAAGCATGAGGAGCCTAACATAAGCTTTTTTCTTTTCTAAAAAAAATAAGCAAACTGGGATAATGCTCAATAAATAAAAATAGTAGACAGCTTAAGTTTGTTGACGGGAGGGGAAAAAAGCGAAAATAAAACCACACAATACCCAAACCATCTGTAAATCTCAAATTCAGGGGCTGACTGGAGCACAGTTTAGCAGGATGTGCAGCATGCAGCTTCAGAGAGAAAAGTTAAGAGCTAATTTGGGAATGAAAGCTCGTTACGCTTTATCTCTGAGAAACAGCACTCTAATCAGCAAAAAAAGTTCTTTCCCCCTTTCTCCAACCATTTTGGCTCTTGATGAGCTTTCACCATGGAAAGTGTTGCCTGCAAAGATGATATAAGTCTTATTTGCTCATGAGTACAATGCATTGCACTACTGTGTCTTTCTAAACCAAACAGTGATTAGGTATTAAGGACAAGCATACACAGGCATTCTGTGACTTTGCAGAGGAGAGAAATAGGGATATGGAGCCCTTTACTTCTGGAGCATCAAACTGAACCAGCACCAAACAAACAGCTGGTAAGAACAACTTGAATTACATCTATCAGTGGTTTACCTGAAGTGTTTTCTACCTCATTTTTCCAGAGCACCATGCTCATAGTATGCCCACTCTGTTTTCTTCTTCCACGTTACTCCTTCCTCTTCCCCTTTTAACTACCCCAGCTAGAGGAGACTGGTGTAGAAAACACAGGTAACCAAGCAAGTCTTAGTGGAAGCAGGCAGCAAACAGTACCACTCCTTTGCGTTACTGATCCCACCCCGTTAGATGCACAAAGCAGTGAAGAATCACAAAGCTCAATGTTGCTAACAAGCCATGATAAAGCATTTGGTGCCCGGAATAACACAGGGGGCAAGTGGACATCTGGTGGTCTGTGATTAATGCAGCACCAAGGAGGAACATGACGGGAGGCGAAGGCTGTACGGCAGCTCTCACGAACAGCAACAACAGAAAAAAGGCTTGACTGTGTGAAGTGAGGTGAAGGCCACCTGGTCCCACTCCTCTGCAATGCTCCAAAGTTATTCTTGGAGCTACGGAGTGTTTTGTGCTCAGAGATAACAAATGTTTATCAGAAGAAGGAGGATTTATGCACTATCAGAAGAAGGCAGCTCAGAGCTAAAGAAAGTTTTGTGAACTATCAGTAGCAATAACAATTTGACTGAAGTCCCATCCACTCACTTTATGCAGCAGCAGGTAAAAGGGTACAAAGATTACCCTAATTTCATACTTGTTTTGAGGGACCGAGAAGTTGACACCAATACACAGGGACAGATCGACAGGTTTGTTCTCCTCGCCCTCCCCAGAAGGCACGTGTTTTGTTAAGACTCAGGACTGCGGCCATACCAAGTGCTATACCCGGGAATTCCCGACTGTAATTGCAAATATATGTATATATATGCATACGTATATATATACACACATACACAAATAGATATATATGTGTATATATATATATGTTTATATGCATGCACTAAGACCGAAAAGCATTCTGCAGTAGTATTAGTAGTTTTTTATTGCTGACAATCTAAAAGAACCTGTAACTGTTGCATATAAATAAAATGTGCTATTTGTGCCTTTGTGCATTCAACTGCTTTACTTAAAAAAAAAGGCCAGATCATACTTGGTGGCGGACCTTATAAAGTGCCCAAACTTCACTTTTTGAAAGCTGACTGGATCTAACCTGGTAGCAGGCCTTATAGTGTCTGAAAATCTGCTTTTTGTAAAGCCAACTGGACTCACAGCCAGTGTAGGAGGTAACAGTTGCAGTAACAGCAGCTTATCCCCTCAATACCACAAACACAACATAACCCCTTTCTACTTGCCCAGACTCAACAGCTTTAGGGCTTTCAAGTATCTGGAAAACTGAAGAGCACAAACTTATCTTAGTATTGCCAGGATTTTTGCTCCTAACCCGCAAAAGAGCTGGCTAGGCCAGTACTAGTGTGCCCAAGCAGTGCCAAGGCATATTCCAAAACTGGAAATGCTTCAGGCACGGCATCCTCAGCAGAGCCCTCACAACACAACCCAACAAGTCTGATTTTACCTTGCTGCATTTATGTCGTGAGCCTGAAAGCTAACAAGATCCCAACTTCTGTGGCATTTCAGGTTTCTGGGTTGCAAACATGAGTGCCTAGTAGGTCACTGTGTCCCCTCGAGCCCTGGCACGTCTCCACCGTGCAGCACAGACCCTGGCTACTGTGCTACAGCGGAGCTACCTCTACAAACCAAACTAACATGTGGCTCTGTGTGCTTTTGCACCATTCCCTGGCTTCTTAAAGAATTTGCAAGGCAACACTGCAGTGTATTTTTACCTGCCCATTTGGCTTGCTCTTGGTCCGAAGAAAACATGCTCTTTATTGCACATTCACATGAAGGCCACGTACTCTGTGCATACAGACATCTCGCCTGAACAGCTCCAAACATTCCTTTTGTACCTGGACTATACCGGCTTTACTTGAAGAAATACGGCAATATTCATACTGATTAGACCTTTAAGGTTTATAGCCACTCACAACATAGAACAGAATGACTCAGCATAACAAAACAAGAAGGACGTACCATTGAGGAAAGTGTCCTGATCAGGAATGAAGAAGGCTCCTGAGCACATTGCTGCCAGAAGTATAAGTTTAATGAGCCAGAATCTGGATGAGAGGAAAAAAAAAATCATCTGGTTGTAACAGAAATTAAGAGGTCTTCAACTTAAGTACCATGAGAAATCACAGAATTATAGAATCATAGAATGTGTTGGACGGGAAGAGACCTTTAAAGGTCATCTAGTTCAACCCCCCTGCAGTGAGCAGGGACATCTTTAACTAGATCAGGTTGCTCAGAGCTCCATCAAGCCCGACCCTGAATGCCTTCAGGGATGGGGCATCCTCCACCTCTCTTACCCTGCTCTAGTTTAAAACATCTGCCCCTCATCCTGTCGCTACACATCCTCATGAGCAGTCCCTCCCCAGCTTTCCTGCAGGCCCCCTTCAGGTACTGGAAGGCTGCTGTTAAGGTTGTCCTGGAGCCTTCTCTTCTCCACATTGAACAATCCCAACTCTCTCAGCCTGTCCTCATAGGTGAGGTGCTCCAGCCCTTTGATCATTTTTGTGACCCTGATCTGGACCTGCTCCAACAGGTCCATGTCCTTGGCGTACTGGGGGCTCCAGAGCTGGACACAGCAGTGCAGGTGGGGTCTCACCAGAGCAGAGCAGAGGGGCAGAGAAGCCCAGCAAGAGAAAAAACAGCCTTTGATGATCAATTGTCACTTTAGGTAATTTACACTTAGCTGCATTATTTCTGACAAATGCACTAAAATCAACATTTGTTTTGTTTTAGGTTTTGAGGGTTTTCTGCATAGTACTACACACAACTGGAAAGTAGGCAGCAACAACCTGTAAATGGAAGTGGAAATTAAGCAACCAATGAAATACTCACCCATTATGAACGTAGGCTCGGCAGCTTTTGCTGCTGTTAATTCTGATGGTGAACAAGAAGAACAAAAAGAAGAAACAGGCCATTCCAAAACAGACTTTATACACTGCAGTGTATCCCACCAACTTCTCGCACATCTCACCTGCCTGAATGCCCTTGCACATCTCCTTGTAGAAGGGAATCTGAAAAGGACAACACATTATAAACCGTTAGATAGGACACAGGGCTCCTCATAACCAGACGCATCTACAACTAAGCACCGACTTTTCACCGGCTTCATTTCATATCTTTCACTCTTGCTATCCCTCAGTCTGGATTTAAGGGTTCAGGGGAGACAAAGAAATGCAGAACACAAGGGACTGGAGTTTTACAGAGCCTCCACTCACAATTCCTTTCAGACGCTTTGGGGTACAATTTTAGCTATCTTTCCTTCAGCTCTGCCAGCTCAAGCCATCCTCTGCACCTTACTGCTTATCCTCTCATCCCAGGGACCCTCTCCCTTCTTTCTATGCTTTAAGCAAAATACTTTGATTGTTTCAGTAAGTTATCTTACATGAGACACACCAGGGGTTTTACCAGCTAACAGGGCATGAATGTGGCTGCAGGGCAGGAAGCTCTAGCTTGTGCTGCCCTTCATGGAAAAGTAGGCTGAAGCATAGCCAAGCAGCACAGAGGCAGCAAGCCCCCTCCTCTCCATCACAGCCTCTCAAAGGGACTTGTGCCAGTTGCCCTGATTTTGTTTTAAATTAACAGAGAGGCAGGAAAATTCCACCTCTCCCTTGACTCATTAAATATTTGCCTTTGAGGTTTTGCTCTCGCAACAGGAAAGCAAACAGCTGCACATTTTGGCTTCAGTTTCACCAGACAGACATGATGCTGGGTGCTTCAGAAAAGTAAGTCTCTGTGTCCAGGACCCACTTCTGTGGGGTGACTCTGTGCAGACACCACAACGCCTTGCAGTCAGTGAGATGTTCAGCTGCACAGAAATACAGGCATTTAACTAGAAAACCACTGCTACCCTGAAAGAAAGGCCTATGTGTAAGCTCACAGCTCTCAGCTGAGGCTGGAGAGACCAGCTGAGCAACACATCAAACCCTGTGGAGCTGACCGCTGCTATTTGCTCAGGTAACTGGAGGAGAAAGAAGACAATGTGTGCTAGGACACAACACGTGAAAAAAAACCCAAACCCTCAGGCAAATGAAATGGGAATCAGACTTCAAAAACCATTCAGCCAGGCCAGATTTTGCTTAAGAAAAATATATAAAGATTGGGGGCAACACCATCCTCGAACACTTCGAGTCTCCCTCTTCTTCATGTCCTGGTTTGAGGCAGGTCAGTGCAAAAAGCCAGGACAGAGAAAGAACAAACAGGACCCAAGAGCAATCAATCAGGCAGTATTCGCAGCCGGGTAGAAAGTCATACGAGATGCAGGAAACAAGGGACAGACATGTACACAGTCAGCTTCCAGCCACCAGCCTCTGAAAGCCTGCTTCCCCCAGCACAATATGCAACCTCCCATCCCGTGCCAACAACCCAAACTAGACAGGAGCTCAACAACACTGCTAGCAGCTTCCCCAAAGGAGCAACCACTTTAGCAGCTCAGAGCAACACCAAGTTGCTGTGCTAAGGGTAGCAAAACTAACTATGGGACTGAGCTGATCCTAGGTGAGCTAGAACCAGCCAAGAAGATGAAAAGCAGGTCTCAATGCAGCTGCGTGGTGTTCAAGGATGGATTCAAGGTGGGCCACTCAGAGATGAGAAGCCACTGTGCCAGAAGGTGACCAGTAAACAAGTAGCTGTGGCTAACTTGCACCCAAGAGTTTTTGAGAGCTCCTGAGAACTGTCTGGAGCATGAGTGATGCCTTTCCCCAGGAAAGGCAATGAAAGATGAAACTGGGCAAACGTGTCAGCACTCAAAACAAGCAAACGGATTGACTAGAACAACTGGGAAACCTACCAACACCACAGTGACGCCAGGACAAGCAAAGCGGCCACAGCAATCCCAGGCAAAGCAACTGGACTATCAATCAATGCTTTCCTGTTCTCTGCTTACAATAGCTGTCAGTCAGCAAAGATTCAAAAGATGTAAAATACTGAACCAACAATATTTCTAAGAAAATTAGATATCTGTTTGATATAGAAGTGTCATGGTACTAACCAAGAAGACAAATTTCTGTAAGATCTGTACTTAGTACCAAGCAGCAGTTTGCTTATATCAGTTAAAGTACAAAACAAAAAAAATACCATGGAACTTGATTACTCAGGTAGCTAACTAAAAAACAGATCTCTGGGTAACTGTAAACGAACATCTTATTTAATTGCACAGGTTTCTACAGAGACCTTGATTGGATTCTTGACCCTATATGTTCTTTCCTTCATTTAGTAGTAATTTAGTCACAGATCTGGCTGAGAGAAAATGGATGGATTCACAAGAACAATAGCTCAGTTTGTGCCTACACAAGCAACAAAGAGCTCAGCCATCATGTAGTATGCACAACACTATGCAGTAATAAGTCATGGCCACAGGGAATAGTCCTGTGGGATTTAGTGCCCTTTTTGGAAACCCGTGATCCTGAAGGAACAAAACAAGAATAAATCCAAACTCTTGGTGACCCTGGCAGATAATAAAAATGAGCACGATGCTGGGGACAAAAGGGCTGATGTAACAAAAAGGGTATGTATGTATCCTCTGATGGTCTACTGCAGGGAACAATTTATCATGGCTCATATGACTTCTTCACTAAAAGTTAAGGAAGACTGCCTTATTATTATTTTTTTTTTGAACTCTGTATCCCTGAAAGATGTTTAGCTGTTGAGTAGCCTGCCCAGCCTGTGTGATTTACCAGTCTTTCCATTTGCAGCATAGCTTTGTCAGCTGTTAAAGTCACAGATGAGTTATTCACCAAGTTTGATACAGGGGAATATCTAGTTTTATAGCTTTAAAAGCAAGACAAAGTAAGTTCTTTGGCCTCCGAGTAGGGGACAAAGCATTCTTGCTGCAGAAACTTAGTATCAACTCAGATAATTTAAACGCCTGGGTTGCTGTGCAAGCAAATGATGTTATCACAGCAAAGCTGGCCACCTTCCGAGTGCAGTGAAACCCTTTGACGTGACAGCAACATCTGCAAAAACAGGGACAGACTGCCCTGGACTTGCAAGCTGCTGGCGCCCAAAAGAAACGCAGTGCAAAAAGCGAGCCAACACAGCCACACCGTGTCCAGGCTGCGGCTGTCTGGGGCTTAGCCACGTCTAAGCTTGGGTCTGTCTCCACCCACACATGTGAATACGGGAGCCTGGGAAACAGCATCAGAGAGGGAATAGGAAAAAGTGTGTAGACATGGGCTGGAAGAGCCTGAAGGGAACTGCTTTCATCTGGATGTCCTCATCCAGCAGGTGCAGAGTGTGGCAGATGACCTTTGTTTGGAAAACAGAGGAAGCATGAAAGAAAATCCGCATAGCTGAGGGAAACAAAGGCAAAAAAAACCCCACAGGTAAAACTGCCTGTCTTGAGCAGCTCAGAAATGGAATAGAAAAACAAGGAACAATTGGACCAAAACACATGCCATCTTGCATTTATGGCTAAATTCTTATCAGATATAGGCAATGGACATCTGTACTTAAAGAACTAATTTTTGGTAGCAGATTTGAGTTTTAACATACTATAATGGAGTTAAGGGCCAAGATATAATCCTGGCTGGGGAAACAAGCCTGAAAGCATGCTCTGCCAGAACATCTAGCCACCTAGAACAGAAACACTTACAGACACAACTGAACTGGTTTTCAGTGGTGTGTGCTTTGTGAAGACATCTTTCCTGTTTCTTCTTAATTATTTAAGTAGAAAATGGATATTTTCAGGGTTAAACCACTAGTTTTGAAAGAGCTCTAATATTAAAAATTTAATTGAAAAATAAATCAAATCACTATTTCGACAGACCAGAACAATTCTCTCCCTTTTTTTCCTCTCAATTGTCCTTTCAAAGCCAGTGAAATGCAAGGTTTTGCTTCAGCAGAACATTTGTGAGTAAAGCTGTAGCTGTTTTTCAGAAAATAAGAATAACTGGAAAAAATAATATATGGATCAAGAAGTACTTCTTGAAGCTGGGTCCTGCTTCATTATGGAGCAGAGTCAAGTCTAAACCACTTTGTGGAACTGTATATCAGTCTTTTCTGTCTTTCTGTTCTCACTGCTGAGGCTCTCATGTCTTAATTGATGCTCTACTCCATCTTTTGCTTTGATACACAACACTGCTTCTCTCAAAACTATTCTACAAGCTATTAAAAATATTTTCCCGGTAGAAATCATCCACTCTTTCTCCACCCATCCACTGTCTCCTGCTTTTTCCCCAGAGATCAAACAGAAATACCTGGTTTCTTTGCACATTTTTCAGAATTTAATCCTTCGGACCTCTCTCCTTTAGCATCCCATGGGTGCAGAACAGCTCAGGAGATGAAAAAACCCGAAAACAGAGGTAAAAGCCCTCTGCTTTCCCATCCCCCAAAGACACTGTTCAATACTTAAAGCTCACCACAAAACATGATGTCCTCCAAATGCTGCTGTTTAGATTAGGAACCAAGGTTTTGAAACCATAATTAAATATCACACAGGTACTGTGTCCTCCCACTGACACATGGTTTCATCTACTTGCCAACTTTTATGAGGCTGTGCAAGCTGAACTCCCTGGGACAGCGCTTCATTTTTCCAGCCACATTGTAGGGCAGAGAGCAGGTCCCCAGCTCTGGGCTGGTACCCACAGAGTCTGGCATCTCGGGAACTGAAAAGATGTCCTAAATGTGTTTTAATAGACAGAACGCATGACCATATTGGTAGATAAATACTGCAAAAAAAGAGAATTCTTCAAAATTCTCTGTTTAAGGTGTTCATTGCATATGTATATTTCCTGTTGCTTCCTCTCAAAATAATGCCATAGGACCAAGCGCTACAATAAATACTTTTAGAACTAGTTGAGACTTGGGAACTTACAGCCAATCAACAACAAAAAACCCTCTTACTTACTGACAAGGGAGAGATTCCTTTCATGTAACGTGAGTATTTGAACTCTAAACTGGTAATGCAGACACATTGTTCCCTGTAAAGATTATGGCTCTATAAAGGACTGCACTAAATAATTTTGTTTTAATGCAAAATTATAAAAATTCTAATTAAAATTAATTAAAATTCCATCTTGTCTCAAGAAAGAGAAGGTGAGGTTGTAGAGCTGTTTGCTTGCAGTCTGGCTTCAGGAGCTAGGAGTGTTCCATGATCCCACCAACCATGAAGGAATTATTAAGTGCCCAGTACTTTCAAAATACAGTTCATCATTGGGAAGCTGAGATTAGGTAGTCTGAATAAATATTTTCAAGGTGCACGCTATTACAAGTGGGCTGAATTAGCTCAGGATTCTTTGAACTTTTAAGAGCCCTGAACATAATTATAAATTAGAGAGCAAATAAAGAAAGACTACTTTCAGATGGTCCATTTCCCATTCAAAGACATCAAATTCTCTAAATTAAGAGGGTGATTATCTTTCCACTTCTCCCTAACAGCTACTCTTTGTGCCATTTCTTCCCACACTGAGCTTTCAAAACTATGAACTGGAAAAGAAACTTGGCAATATTGAAAAGCATGTTGTTGAAGGCTTCTTAAATCACTTTTCTGTTGGATAAAGAGTGAGTATTTTTTGTTACGGATAGAAATTGCATTAAAACCACACTACTGATGGAAAACGACTTTATGAAATTTGGATATGAGCACGTAATTTGTCTCCCACACAATTGAGTTCCCTGAGTTATTCACTTTATTGCCAAGTTAAGCATCTAGTAAGTCGAAGTAATTCCTGGCAAACAATTTCAGTATGCACATGTTGAACAGTTCTTAAGTTGCAGCTCACAGGGAAGCATCATGTCTGTACAGGGTGCTCTTACAGGGATGCCAGCAGCTTCTGGTGGCCGGAAGTAAGAAGGTGGCACTCTAATAACTCAAGCAAAGCACTATTAAATGAAAGAAAATTAGGACGGAACATACAAATAGGGTACAAAAGGAAGAAAGGTCACTAGCAGCAGAGCATGGAAACTCTCAAACCAGTCCTGCCACAAACCTGCTGATGCATCTGTACTGAAGGCACAGGGTGCTACCACTAGCTTCTAGGTCTGGGTTGCTATGGAGGGAAGCGTTTCACAGACAACAGAGTCAAGCGCAGAAGGTAAGCAGGGCATCAACTTGACCAGCCACTAGTTAAACAAGGTCACAGCCTGATCTGTGCATCCACCAGCACTCCCTCTTGGGAGGGTAACACAAAACAACTAGATGTCTGCAGCAAGGAAGCTTTCTGAACCTTCAGGGCAAGCACATTAACACAACCTTGAATCAGGCCCGATGCTGAGTTTGGTGAAGAAAACTAATTTTTAAGAATTAAGCAATCCAGACAGTGTTCGCTCTACTTAAAGACAGACTTCCCTTTTTGTAGTTTGTAGAGGGCGAGAGAGAATTTGTGCTACTGAGAGCAACTTGGGTGGCTTAAGAAACCAAACCAAAATGTGGTACAACAGGTCTAGAACGTGACCGCAAGTAGGCTGGTAAGCATTTAGCTTAGGGAAGTTGTATTAAAAAACTCAAAGAAACCTGAGTTCTAAAATCTAGTTTTAGCCACAGGTCCTTTCATGCACTTGAAACTTTTTAATTAAAAAGACAATTAGAGATTAACAATATCTGCTGTGGTTAGAGGCCATGTGAACATGATGACTCAACATACACTGAAGAAAACCCATTGTAAAGGATCCACAGCATTGTGCATTGCAGTAGTCTATCACAGAGCATGAAGAACACAGAAAATTATAATTGCAACATTTTAAGAGTTATTTTCTAATTTGCTGCTTCTGCTATTAAACAAGTTGCAAAAGACAAATTCAATATCAGACTGAACAGATTTGTTCTGTTCCCTAACAGCCCTTAGTGACATCACCCACGCAGCAAACGTGGGATGGGTTCACTGCCGTGGGTTTCTGCATAATGGAAGGGGAGGAAGGCTGCTAGTCCTGTGACCCTCCATCTTCCTGTTGTGAAACACGCTCAACGGGCGAGCAATTGACAGGAAGAGGCTGAGCACAGAAAACCATCCTGTCTGGATTTGGAAGTGGCTGGGTGGAGGGGTCAACCGCCTCTTCTGAGGGAGTGCTCCTATACATGAAGACCTGTGGAAAGAGCTCCAGTTCCTTCCAGGGGCAGCAGTAGGTTCATCTGTCTTACTTACGTGCGTTTTCATTTCGTTTGCTACTGTTGTTGACATCATGATACAACAGATGATAGTCACCAGGATGAAGTAAAGCGCATACATGAACCGAGTGCTGGTTGACTGTTTTATCTTGGGGCAACATTTGCAGCACAGGGAACAAGCAGCAGTACCACAGCAGCAGGCCAACTGGAAAATAAGACAAAAATCACAAGTCATTACACCAACACCTTTAGGTTTCTATTGCAAAAGTCAGACAGGGAGGCTGGGAGACTTCCTGTAAAACTCCAGAAGTCCTGTCCTCTCAGGTGAGCTGTATTTAAGTGGAAGCAGACTGTCTTGTTTATCAAAACGCATTATGTTTAAGCAGATCAGTTTCTAGCTTTCCCACATACTAGGGATGAGAGTGAAGAGGATGAGGAGGAGTCGCTCACGATGTCTTAATTCTGCTCTTTGCCATCTCTGTGTAGTCCATGGTCCTGACATGTTTCACCCAATGGAACAGTCACTGCAATGGTAAGGCTCTAGTTATTCCAATATACCGTCCCCACTCTGTCGTGAAAAAAACAAATCTATGCCTGAAGGGCACAGACTCTGACAAGACTTTGCTTTTAACATACAGACAGAACTATCTTGTTTCTAAGACAACCTGGAGGTTTTGTTTCAAAATAAGATGTACAGACCCATTTCAATTCACCAGAATCATACTGTGCTTGTTAAGATGCCCTTTCTGATATACAGGCAGACAAAGAACTTGGGTTTGTTTTTTGTTTTACATAATTTTTAAAGCTACTAAAGACTTAAAGCACATGAAAGGGAGGCAGGAAAACTGTTTAAGCTATACTTTGCGATAGTTGTGCTGAAGGCTTTATAAACAGACAAAAGCTGCAAAAACCTCAAACAAACAAAACCTACATCAATAGCTCTAAACATTTTTGGCAGTAGAGAGAGAATCTGGAACTACTTGGCTTATTGAAAATAAAGCAGAAGATAGCTGAACGTGAAAGACCCAAAGTACAATGGCACCATCTTGTACAGAAGAAAGACAGAGAGGGAATGCACATTCATAGTTACTGAGATACACTTTGCGAAGGGAAAGTGGTGATTCCAAGTGCATGATGGCAAGATAAGGAAATCCACAGCTTCAAGGAAAATAACACTTTAGCTAATACTGTCTCCAATGTTTCAAGATTATTAGAGACAGAACTCCTTGTGTACTTTAGTTCTTCTGTACTTGCAACAGAGGAGCCCCCAAGATAAAAACGAAGAAGCATAGCAAAAAGCATGTTAATTGCCTCATTCAACAGGGAAAAAGGTACTGAATAAATACTGAAAAGGATCTAGCTTGATGCTCATAATTTCCTTGCTGTCAACAGTGTCATTAACTTTCAAAGAAGGTAGATTCACCTTCCCTGCCTTCTACTTTTAGAAAAGCTATATATAAAAATATAAGTATAAGCCTTATTTTTTTTACATAAGTCAGCACTATCCTTGGCCAGGCCCTTCTGTGCAATAGGCAGCAGCTTCATGTGGCTCCTGTGCTTAAACCAGCAGCCACGACCACAGGAGGAATTTCTGGACCAGGAGCAGGGAACCCCTCTTCCAGGTCTCACTGCTGCTGACCCAGAACAACCCCACCCCTCAGCACTCTTACTTTTGAGAGGTTGCCTGTGGCTAGTGTATAGCACAGGGCGATGCACTGCCAGTGCCAGGGGCTCCAGTACATCAAAGATGCTTTTTCTTTGGTGTTTCCTTAGCCCTTGGAGGGACGGTGGGGATGTTCAGAGGCCCGTCTTGCTTTCTAGCAAGCAGTTGTACAAGATGGATGGCTTCTGTTAGCCCTTTCCAAGGGATTCAAAATGCAAAAGTGCCACATGTGAGTCACTCAGGTAAACTTCACTGGCTTCGATATGCCTTCAGGTGTCAAATCATCAAATACTCTTTTTCCTCCTAGGGAACTTCTTCCAGCACCAATGACTGCCTGACCCAGAGAAGGGGGTTTCAAGCATGTGTCTGCAGACATACATACCTGATATTACTCCACAGAGTTAAATTATACAACCAGATCAAAGAGCCCCACATAATTTTGAAGACTCCCAGCTTATCACTCCCTTGCCAAGACTATCTGCTCCATCCCTGCCTCTGGCCCCAGAGAAAAAGGGTAGAAGTTGGGCCCTTGCCTCACGTGACAACAGCTCTTCAGTTTGCAAAAGATTTAAAATGGGGACAGTCCAACTCAGCTCCCACACTGTCCTTCTCTCAGTTCACCACTGGATCTCACGGCAGAGGAGACAGGGGCCTCAAAGCACGCAGCTGCTAAAACTGCTGCTGTTGCAAACCAGAAATCCTCCCCAAAACACACAAAGCTCCAACCGTGGGGAATAAACAGAATAGGCTCATGCTGGCACTAAAGCTGGAAATTACAAAGACTACGTGCATAAGCACATTGTGCTTCGTGTATATTTTAGAAACAGAAGGCAACGGTGGCTATATGGCAATTTTATTTTTTACATGTAGGGAAAAACTTTTACTGCATCAAGTACAAGAAATAAGCAAGTTATGGCAAGTTACCAATTCAGTAAACAAATGGAATAATAACATTTAAAAACAAAAACATACCAGATGAGTACAATCCATCTACCTCAGAATTATGTGGGAAGAAAGAGAAAAGATTAAGACTAAAGGTCCTTTCAGTCTGTATCAGCCAGATCCAAAGTATGCACAATGAACTTCAGCTGCCGGCTATACTCACCATAACGTAAAAACTACAGTAGAGTAGAAGAAGGTATGCAATTTTGGCATTTGTAAGAGGAACAACGTTTTCCTGAGCCACCAGAGCTCTGCCAGTGAAACATCTTCTACATCTAGCAACATAACATGTCTGCTATTCTAGTCCTGGGTCCCTGGAATTGCTATTTAAAGCAACAAATACTCAAATAGAATATATAGCTTGTTAACGCATTGCTCCACATTACTCAGAGAGACTTTAATGATAGCTTTGAATATTGAGAACATACCCTATAAATTGACAGTATTTGTGAAAAATTCCAGTGCCTCCACCTTTTTCCGCTATGCTCCTTTAAGCACTCTGAATAGCCATGAAAACCATAGAAAATTGGTTAAATTATTCAGCTACAGTCTCAAATTTAGTGGCTTGGGGATTTTTTTTCCCTGTGGTTTTTTTTTTATTCCTTTTTAAACTGTGGTTATGACTAACTACATTCCAGAGTGGGCCGCCATAAAATAGGTGTTACCCCAAAATAAATGAAAACAGTCTTTGTACCAAAGAATAAGATGCTGGCCACAAGCTACTGACCCAAGATGCTTCCAGAATGTTATCTTTGGGTGACAGACTTCAAAGCCCATATATACAATGAATTCTCTGTTAAAAGGCTGTGGTCAACACAGAGCTAAACTATGTGATCCCTCTAACGCTGCATGCTTTACTGTGATTGTGGCCCATCTCGCCCTGCCTCTGCCTTTTGACTGCAGTGAGGTCTGCCCAGGGGCTCAGGACCCACTGGTGCTGAAGTGCAAGCCGGTAACAAATTCTTGTCACGTTAAAAAAAAAAACAAAACAGGCTGTGAAAAAACCCACAACAATTAACGTCAGAAATCTTTTACAGATTTAGGTTATCGTTAAACAAAAGCTCTTCCAGAGGAAGGGTTTCACAGATGAAAGGTGTTGTGTGGTTTTTAGGACAGAGACAATCCAGGCAACTCAAGGTCTGTGATCGCTGCCAGCAGGCAAACCTTGAAAATCCTGGTCTGTACCTACAGCACTCCTTCAAAGTCCTGTGCTCCTTCCAAGTGAAGTGTCCTGAAAAGCCCAGTGCAACGGGGCATCCAAACGCCAAGCTGCTCTGGCAGGAGTTCGTCACACTGCAGCAGGTTCTGGGTCCAAGTCCTTCTCATCCAAAGGCTCCCACAAGTCAGGCAGCAAGTACAGACATCCCAGCTCCCTCTCTAGCTTTACATCACCTCACCAGGTGAACACCACAGTCTGACAACAATTACAAGCACTATGCAAACATTTATGCTTTCCACAAACTCTTAAAATCAGCTGGGCCCCACACGCTAACCCACCACAGCGCCAGGCCTCCACAACGTGGACCAGCCGCTTGCTTTGCTTGGTGTCACTCTTTGGGAGCTGAAGGAGGGTGCAGCACCAGCTTACCTGACATCCCGAAACTTGAAAACCTAGCGTACTTGAAAACAGACTGCACCGCGATTTGAACGGCCTGGATGACAGTAGGCTTGACTGGTTTCACAACAGCAGCTGTGGAGAGCTGCGTGGGAAATTTTTCTGCTAAGCAAGTCAAAGGCATGTCAATCCTTCTCAGCTGCTGATTTACTATGCAACAGCAGAAAGTTTCACCATTTCAAATGAGGGCACAGCACACAGCCCAGAAGGGAGAGCAGAGGTTGGTGCCTCACAGCAGTCTCTCCTGCCTTCACCCTTCTCTGAATGGATGTCTCAGTGGTGTTTTCCAACCACCTCGTTCAATTTGACTGCAGCAGGTTCTTGCCATTGCAGAGGAACAGTAATTTTTACATTCATACAGTGAGGAGCTGAAGCAGACTATACAAACAGCCCTAGTCTGTGCAAACCACTTTCCAGCTACAGGCAGGCCTGGACATATTTGCACATTCCCATCTCATGCCAGCCTGGGGAGTACCTGCAGTTAACAAGAGCTAAGACATGTTAATAAAACAGTGTAAAAAAGCAGGCTTACCAACTTGCACACAAGCTATCAGCTCCCTACAATAAATACTCTAGCAACATACACTTAACATGTGCCACACACACAAATCTTGAGTCTTGCAAGCTGTGATCCAACCTCATAAATCAATGGAATGAGGTATGACAGTGATGTGAAGCACACATGTAACTGTGTACATACAAGACTGAGAAGTGAACATGTCCTGTCTGCTGCTTTTGCAGAGATAGTGACATTTTTAGAAGGTATTTTCCACAGATGTTTCAAAAAAACCTCAAAGGTCTTAGCAAACATGTTGTGCAGCCATTGAAACAAAGTGAGGACTTTCAGGATCACTGCCAAAAATAGTGTATGGTATTTTTAAATTACACAAACCATAGGGAAGTATCAAGCTTATCAGAACAAAGCACTCTTCCTTTTGGGAGATTTCAGTGGGAATGGTAAAAATCAAATGGAAGAAGAGCACACTGAAAAATAACAGAAAATTTGCACACTTAAATGAAATGAAGACTTAGCAGCATTTCATCTCTTCCCTGCCAACTGACCGCCTGGCCAGAGCGGCCGGGGAGGCTGCACGCCTTTCGGCCTGACCACCGAGCACAGGAATGTGCCTTGCTCAAACTTCTTTTCACAGGGGCCTGCAGCAGCTTAGTTTTCCATGCACTGCTTGATTACTTGACTACCAGTCCTAAGATCTGCAGATAACGTGGTCACTGAGCTGTCAACAGCAACGTCTATTAAAACCACTCAAACTTTTGCTCTCAGAGTGAGGCGCAGCACCCAAGCAGGCTGGCAGTGCAAAGCAGCCAGCCCTACATGTATAACGTCCTGAAGCAGCTAGACTGCTGAAGGAGCCCTTGGACTACTGGTTTCAGGGAAGAGCATCTACCAAGCCAACTATTTTGTCAGTGCACTAATTCATGAAAACAAGAGATCCCAGATACTAGGTGTTCAAGTGTCAGGAGTTGGGCTCAGACTGCACTGTTATGCACACATTTTGCAAAGGTTTCTTCAACCAGCTGCATGATGATACAGTGCTTTGTCCCTGTGAAGTAACTAAATTCACCAAAGAGACTTTATTTCGTCTTTTGTCTGACTTCACTGGCTTTTCACTGCTTCTTCTTTAATAGTCAGACTCACCACGTGGCTTAAGCCATGAGGTTTCATGACCAGCACACCAGTTTTTCTACTGGTGACCTATTTTTGGGAGTACACTTCAGGACTGCAGACTGTGCAAAACTAATACTGGCTTAAAGTCACATTAGCCTAGATGCTGCCTGAACGCTGCCCTCCAGTGAGGCTTTCCTACCCCAAGCTGAGCTTCCAAAGCAAAAGGCTTGTGCCCTGCACCACAGGGCAGAACTGTCATACTACAAACAGCCTGAAAACTAGCGGAGAAAGCAGCATCCAGGACAGCTATGGCAAGAGCAAAAACGTGGGTGAGCCAGTGCCAGTGCTGACAGAGCTGAAGTTAAGCTGAACTGAGGATGATAGCTTCTGTCTCCATGCCTAAACATTACTAAGTGGTGACTCAGCTTAGCATTAGAAAACAACGTCACAGCAAAGCATCTAAATTTAAAACTGCTCAACTGCTCTTCTCCTGATTATTTTGGAAAAATCAAGACAATTGTTTAGTCTAACCCAAGACGCGCAGTGTATCACATCACTTAGCTCCTCAGTAGTACAGCTATTTTCCATTAGCACAGACCATCCGGATTTGAGAGCAGCATGAGGTGCACTCACTGTCCTTCTGGTTACTTACACCTATCATCAAAAACAGAAAAAAAAACAAACCCACTTTCTCATCTGTCTGCTACACTTCTCAGATATGGGTTCTTGGTGAGGCTTTCTTTATTGGTTTACAGAGCCTTTTAATTATCTGGTCTTTTCTCCCTGCTCATCAAGGAAGGAACTTAAACTATTTAGCCTGTTTCATTTGAGGGTGTCCTGATTTGAGAATAACCAGCACCTAAGTTGTTTGGGCTTTTTCGTGTAGCTTCTCAATTTTCCCAAGCTCCTCTTAAAAATCATGGCAGCATCATTAGCCCAATTGCAAATAGGCCAGAAAGTCACCTCACTCCTCCACACACAGTCAAAGGGACCCGGGTGAGATTCTGACCCGCAGTATCCCATGCTGCAGGAGCAGCCGGCCCTCCATGCACACCTTACACTGGCAAACAGCTAGCTGGCTGTACTTTAGCGGAGTATTTTATTTGCACTGGGGTCATGCCATTTGTGTCACATCACTTTCAATAGTACTGTCTGCTCCACTAATCCTTCCATCACACCTGCATGCTTTCAGGAAGAATTTTACACATGCTCTCAGGTCGCTGATGAAAACAGTGGCCTCTTTTGACCTGACCCTGAAGTTTCTTTGTATGATCCCTTGACAATTTCCACTGTGAGCAACTTCTGCTGCGTGTTAGCTTCAACTCTCCTAACATTTCATTTTCACAGCTTTCTCATCTGCAAGTCATTCCATGTCATGCTGCAGCCACTCCTCTGCCTTCCACAGCAGAGGAACTACTAACAGAGTGACTGGAAAATGAAAGTCAAGTCAGCAAAGGCAAAGTCTGACAATTTGAGGCCATCCCTTCATACAGCGAGCAGATTTTCTCCAGGTTAGCTTTGATGTTCAAGACCAGGACTCCAGAGGTAGAATGACACACAGAGATGCAGTGTGGTGACACTGCCAGGGACAGAACTAAGTGCAGGTCAGTAACTGCTTAAGTCCACGTATCACTTGAGAGAAGATACAGTTAACACAAAATTTCTGTATGCATTGACTTAAAACCATGTAGCAGGAATATCTGCCTCACTTTTGAATGAATTGACAGCTCTGAACTGTTGCACAAAGAAGCTGCGTCTTTAAACAGTCGTTTCAGTACCATATCCAATAAGTATGAACATAAGATTAACTATTCTCACTACATCATACTAAAAACCCCACAAAACTACCTCCTCAAAACATTAATAAAAATATTCCAGTTTAGACCAGTGTCACAACAGCCAACTTTACACGTTTCCAGCCTGACAGGTTCAAAATCAAGCCTCCTCATGTGTCACTTCTTGATTAGCATTTCTAAAGACTACTCAAAAAGTATCTTGAATGGTATTCCTGAAACACTGTTTTGCCAGTGACTGTAACATAACAAGGCAAAGAAAAAAATCCACATGAGATAGGTGTCTTCAGAAAATGTTAAGAACAGTTCCTGTTAAAATTCTTTGTGAGAGATGACAGGTTGACACATTTTGGATCAGACAGAAAGAAGTGCAAAATTTTCCATTTTCAGACTGTGAACATTTTTATGTTTAAACACTTGTGCATATGCCATCTCTAAGTGCTGGAAGTTCCAATTACTAAACCACAAACAACAGTCCCAGCATAGTTATCACTACTTAAAATGATGATGCTAGGTGTGTCAAGACTCCCTTCAGAGCAAACATGGAGTCACCTTCCCCACACATGCTGTCACAGGTAAATGCTACAGTCCCCCAGAGCTCTGGCTGGCTCAGTCCCTCACTGCCTCATGCTGCAGCACATGCTGATGTTAAAGCCAATCTCTTGGGTGACAGAACGCAGTAGGTCAAACTCAGTTGGCAGAACAGTCCATCACAGCCTAAAAATCCAGAAGGCCAGGAGTTTCAACATGCCAAAACATATTAGAGCTTTCACAGTTGAGAAAGAAATGGAAGCATCATTAACTCAGGTACAAGAAAGACCTTGGAAGCAACCTAAGGTCTGACTGTCTTCACATGGCTAAGCTGAGAACTTCATCCAGCCTTGGCATATGTTTGGGAGGATAGCAGTCACCAGCTCCAGACAAGATCTTTGGCTTATACTGTAGTCATGGCTCAGGCTTTCATTCAGTTGCTCCCCTGAAACAGGCATGACTTGTACCCACAAGTGTGAGTGCATCCTTTATAATGCAAGACTCAGTAACAGGAAAAAACATCCTGGAATAACTATTTTAATTTGCAAAAATTAAAACAAAAGCTGCAGTAGGATTTATACCTTTCTGCAGAAAAGTATTCCTTTACCCTTGCCCTGCTCTTGTACCGTCTCCACTCCACAGCTGTAGAGCCATAAGTACCTAAGTTCTTTCTTTAAAGCCAGAATGCATACAACTTCAGGGAGGTGAGAGGAAAAGGCTAAAAAATATCAGGCAGCAATGGGAAATTAAGCAACAACAAGAGTATGTGCCTCTTAGGTAAAGGATTCCAACCTAGCAAAGCAAGGGTCAAATGATATAACATTTACATGACCTCACTTTTCGGTCAGTTTTCCCTCCCTGTTTTTCCTATCTGTATTTAAATGGAATACATTACAATACTCCACATCTGACCTCAGACAGCTAGTTTTATTTTCAATCATAATTAATAGCAGAGGCATGGAAAGGCAGCTGTGAGAGGGGGCAAGATCCACACCTAAATGTCTCTTTTTTCAGTTGATCAGACCAGGTTAAATACAAGCCAAACCCCTCTTATACAGGAACACCACTTTCAGAAGTAGAGACACGTGGAGTGGAGAGAGGAATGCCACTGGCACCATCCCATAGCACCGCTGCGCGTTACACCACACACACACACCAGCAATGCCTCTGTGTCCTCAGGGCACTCAAACCTGGATGAGTACGACAGAGCCATCCTTTTCACCATCTAGTGAAATAGAAGATAACTAGGGGAGGACGGGAAGCACGGTTCTCAATCTCCAGATGCAATCAGGCAGTGCCAGAGACACAGGCAGCTCTGAAGCGCACAGGGGGCTTCCTTCCCTTGCTCCAAAAGCCACAATGCCCAGAAGTCATAAGACTGGCCAATGTCAATCTTATAAATAAAGCTTTTTTTCCTTTTTTTTTTTTTTCCAAACCCTTCAGAATTAGACGTCTGAGTATAAAATGAAAATTCAATATTCTTAACTTGTGGCACATCTTACTGCATTTACTATACGATATGTTTTCTAAGTGCAGAGCAGCATTAAAGACAACTCTCAAGATTTAACAGACCTACAAAACAGTTTTATAAGCTTTAATACCTACCAGTTATAACTGAAAAATTCATCTTCTTGAACAACCCAGCTACAACATGCTGTCTCCCAAAAATTAATGTTAAGTATCTAAATGATAGTTATTTAACTCTGGAAAAAACATATTCAGTGTAATAAAGATTTTCCGCAACAGCTGCTTTTCTTAACCATGATCTCAACTTTTATTCTCCTGAGAATAACTTCTGAAGAAAAGCCAAATGTGAAATCCTGTTTCCTGTCAATTTAAGCAGATGTTTTTATGTAATCAAAAGCATTGTGGAGGCCCAAGCCAAACTGTATTCTCACTACATTCTCAAAATAGGCCCACCAATGAAATACTAGCAAAAGAAAAAACACTTAGCAAGCTTATTAGCGCTCAGAAACATAAGAATTGCAATTCTCTTCAAAACAAGGTTGTACATCGCCCAACAAAAAACAAGCGCAGAAATTAAAGTTTGCAAAGGGCCAAGCTTCTTGAAAGCATGTTCCCAGGGTCTACTTGGCAAGGATACAGGTCACACAGTAATATTAATTAAGATTATTTTAAATAATTTTAGAGTGCAAAATCAGCATAACCAAAGTACACTGAAGTTTGGCAGCTTGCCGCTGTATCTTTTAAGTACAGGAACCCTGGCTGCAAAACCTCAATGCATTTATTCTGACAGACACCATCAACTAGATGTTTAGCTTGGTTTGACCCAAAACCGAAAGTCCTGATCACTCATCGTCTGTTTCAGGAGAATTTGCTCGTATTGTGAATGGAGAGAAAATTGTAACCCAAGTGATGTTTGCTCACAATAAAACTTTAGTATCAGCTACATACATCTACACACAGTAACTGCACTTTCACATCTCAGAAGGATGATACCAAAGTTCTCAAGTCAGTGGTAGGAAAGCAGACCCACAGAAACAGAGAAGCAGTTATAAAGACATACAAAAGGCAAAAATACTTGGAAAAAAACCCCACAAAACACCCCATGGGATACCAAATCTATTGAACTAGTGTATTTTAGCTAAAAAGGAGGGACCCAACAGGAATGTTGTTTTTCAGTACTCATACAAAGTTACATCTTTCCTCACACACATCGTCTCTGTTTCTGGAGACCGGGTTAACTTCATCCACGGGGGAACACTCAAGAGAGGCCAAATTCCTTCTTGATTTTCCAGCTTGATTAACAGTACCCATAAAATGCCCGAGGAAGTTAGGCTAAGAGAGAAAGATGAACTTCCATCTCGTTTGTTTTTCTTGTGTATTGTTCATGTTAAACAAATATCCCCTTATAACAAGCTTAGAACAAAATAATTCCCAAAGGCAAAGATCGTTTTTCCTTTTAAAAAAAGTTACACTGCATGCTGTTTAAACATGGTTTATTCCATTTATCATCTTAGCCTATAAAAAGTTTACCCACACTGAGTTTGCTGGTATAACTCCAGCAATAGGCCATGTTTAGCAGAGATAAGTCTTACATCAAAAATATTGCTTGAGCCAGCAGAATGTATCTCCCCAGGGTATTGCATAATTTTGGAGCTATGACTGCATCCACTTTAGGGCTTTTGCTTTGGCTCCAACATCACTAAGGAGTTTGGTCTATTTACAGACTCCAAACCAAACTGACACATCAGCATCAATAAAACACATTACTGTCAGATATTACTACACAGGGTGGGAACAGCAGCTTTCAGAATGTCCTAAAGTTTGGTCGTGCTAATGCCGTGCCATTCACCACGTGAGTCTCACAACAGTTTCGTCCTCTTGGTACTAAGTTACTTCTCCAGGAGCCACACCAAAAAAGGCAATGGAAATGGAAAGAGCCATGAACCGCTGCAGTACAGCACCTACTGAAGGGTTTTGTTGAGCCGCTCTAAAACTTATTCCAAATGCTGTCAAAATGCATGTGAAGCAACAGTTAGGGACACTCCCTGCTTTACGGAATATCAACAAATGTAGTTACTGCCATCCCCCACAGCCACCCAGGGGCATGTGGCAAGGTGAAAATCGTGAAGGACAGGCGCTTGTAGACACGCTCAGTAACCCTCCCTACCCACCAAAGACTGAAAGAACCATAGCAGGAAAACCCAATCTAGCCTGGGACTTCAATTTTCAGGAAAGATCTGAGAGTTTTTTGAGATGGTTCACACAAAAGTAAGGGAATAATTAGATGCTGAGGGTGCACAGAGAGGCAAGTGAAGAAATACCAATAGAATTGGGATTATAAAATGTTTAAATATGTAACCGACGGGAATAGGCTCACTGGCTATTCTGTTCCAGACAGGACATATAGTAACAGGTTTCTATTGCAGAAGTGGAGATTTGGGAAAAAGAAACACAAAATAAAGTACCTGGGGGAGATGCAGTCTAACACCAGGCTAGAGAGACATCTGTAGGAAGCAAAGTCCTTCCCTTGAACACAACCAAGGTGGAGATCGGGACAGGGCATTGCGACCACCCTTCTCCTCCGATTCTACCGTCGTTCGCCCACCAGGACAATCCACAGGCACACTGCCGTACGATGCGGAGCCCTGATCCCTCGCCCCGAGGATGCTGAAAGGCGCAGCTCGCACACCACCCTCCATCACCACCTGCTCTCACTTCTCGCTTCCTCTGCCAGCACCTGCACCTGCTGAATCTTTCCACGAGCCAAATTTAAAACGGTTTGTGCCAGGTCCGAGGAGCGCCAGTCAGCCAAGCGGCAAAGAGACAAAAGTTAAGACCGTCCCACTTCCTCAGGCACCGTGGGGTCTCACCTCCGCGCCACCAGCGGCAACTCCCC
>NW_009704365.1:0-1410 GCF_000703405.1 Apaloderma vittatum
AGTTAATTAATTTTGGCCGGAGGATGGGCCTTACTGGAGAGATAGGTAAATCTAAACCCATGGTGTGGATGATAAAACAATGGGAGGACTGTCCCCGAAATTTTGGTATAAAAAGAAATGTATTGTGGTTTATTGTGGGCTGAAGGGATCGAAAAGGGGATTCCTCGGGATGTGATGCATGGCCTACCAACTGTAGCACTGGAAAAACTTACCAGAATGTGGAAAAAACGGAAGAGATGCCCTGAGGCAGAGTCACCTCTGCGGAGGAAGGGAGTGACAGAACTAAAATTCGTTAAGTCAGAGATAACAACTGCTCAAACACCTATTGTCCCTGAAAAGAATTTGTTTGATCTTGATCTGGAAAACCAGAGCCTTAAAATTGAAAATCAAAAACGTAAGAACTTAGAAACTGAAAACAGTGAACTTAAAACGCAATTGATCTCAGCTGAGAAACGAGAAAAATGGTTACAGGAAAAAATAGATCATCTGCTAAGCCAAATACTGTCTTTGGTCTCGGCCAAAGAAATTTACAAATTGATACACAGTGCAGACTCTGCAACATGTGATGGAGATATCTGGTATGATGACACTGATGAACCGGTGGGAAATTCTGAGAATGATTTTAGCCCAGAACCCGTATTTATACAATCGCTGATCAAAGCTAACACTGTAAATAAAGGAGTTGATGATATTCACAGTACTGGGCAAACTGTCCCAAAGTCTCTAGCTGAATTGGCAAAGCAGCATGAGAAGTATGCCATGCATCCAGAGGAATACCTGTGGCAAGTCTCCCTTATGGAGGGAGATCAAATCCTCTTACGTAAGGAGGAAGCCGGAACCTATTTGAGTTCTGATGTATTTTCAACTACTGTGCTGAGTGATCATAAATACCTATCAAATGCACAAGCTGCCTATTGTGGGGGCAGTAGAAATGCTCAAGAAAGAGAAACCGCATCTGTTGTTAAGACCTTAGAGCTCTTGAATTTGTCTGCATCTGTGCAAAAAGCAGCCTGCACACAAGCAATGGATGAGGGGAGACAGCACAGGGTGCAGATTCACGGACCAAACCCTGACCAGCCTCCTCCCCAGGAATCTGAGTCCTCTCCAGGACAACCTGATCGAATCTGTGATCCAGGAGGGAACCACCTATGGCAAAAAGCATCAGTATTGGGGGCACCCTGGGCAACGCTGCACAGACTGCCCACCAGCTATGCTCAGAAACTTGTAGAATTGCTAAAAGGGAAAATTATGGGTCTGGGAAAAACTCGAGGAATTTGTCTCTGCAGGAGGGTGCAGTTAACTCCTTTGCACCCTTGCCAGAGGATTCGAAGGGGTTAGAAAACCGAGAAGTTACAGGGTGGGCTTCAGGGTGTTCACTATGCATGTCTTGCCAAGGGCCCACTAACAGGG
>NW_009704366.1:0-428 GCF_000703405.1 Apaloderma vittatum
TTATCTGGAAAATCACAGATGTAAACATTTGTATTGATCACATCTTCCTACCTTTCCTCAGTGGGAAAAAAAAAAGCATAATGATTTAGCGCAACAAACAATATCTTCTCTAGTGTATCAAAGGTTTAAAACTTCAGAAGGTGCTAGAGAAGAAGCTGAAGACTTGCTGGCCCAGAGTTAGTCTAGTGGCTCATACAAGGAATAACGTAGAATTGACTGTAACAGGCAGGCTTGGGTTCCACAAGCCTCATTGACTTGACATTAACGTTGCGGAAAGTAAAACGATCAATGCTTCAAGCAATAATTGTTTATCAGGCATCTGGAGAATTGGCTGTACGTTCCTATTAATGTACCTCACACAAAAATTAAAAAGCTTATGCAAGAGCTGCCAGAGTCAGTGGATACAGGAGACACGTTAGTCTCACAAA
>NW_009704367.1:0-30482 GCF_000703405.1 Apaloderma vittatum
AGGCCGGCCCAGCCCTAACCCACGACACATTATTAGGTGGCTGATTTCCTAAAATCATCTCATTATAAATTTTTAAGTTTTTGTTGTTCTTACAAGCTTATTTTCTGATACTTTTTCCTTTAATAGTCTTTAAAAGCAGAAAGAAATCTACATCTTAGGAAAAGGATCTGCTTGCATCCACAGAATGAATCAATGACAACTTTTGTAACATTACTCTACTATAAATAGCAACCAAAACCTTGGTTTCAGTAGCTCTCACAATAGCTGAAAGTAGTGGTGAGGTCAGAAAAAAATAACAGGTGCTCTGTAAGGGCTCTGTGCTATTCAGCTATTTTTCACATGTACATAGGCAGCACCATTCGTACTTTGGCATTGAAGAGCTCAGCTGAGAGACAGACAAACATGCACAACAGATGCTAGTAGAAAGTTTACTGTCAAAGCATTATTTCACAAACAATATTAATATCTATATGCAAGATGTTTGAATTTATTATTGCCGATATCAAAAAAACCAAAAAAAATCAGAACTCCAAACAAACAAAAGAACTCATAAGAACCACTCAGTTAATCAGTGACAGAAATCAGCTTTGTCACTTCAAGTGTAAATTAAATCAAAAATATCTGTTAGGACTGAACAAGATTTTCTGCCAAAGAAATATACTTAATGCAATCAGATTTTGGTGTGGAGATATGTATTGAACAAGGCAGATACAGAACATAAGCTCAAAACCTAGGGGTCATGTTTCAACAGAAAAAGCTGAATAATTCCAAAAGCTTTAGCTTTGCAGGCACTAAAAGGAACCTCATCTCAGATCATTTCCTGGGGTTAAGATGCACAGTCCTTCTGAATAAGAAGCTTTTGGCAGATTTGGTTTGGAAGAACATCTCTTCTGTTTTTTTTTTAATGTGCTTCTCTAGATACAAGCCCAATTATACATAGCCCTTTGTGAGCAAGCCTCTTTTGCTGCAAGAAAAGCTCCATTCGGACTGCCAATTTATTCTTGTCTTACCTGCCCATTCAGCACAGGACAAGATGGCAGCTTCAAGCAGCCAGATCTCTCTCTTTTTCTGTCACCACGAGAAAGAACAGCTCCTGCAGGAATGTACCAGCCTACAGCATCGCTCTGAGCCATCTAAGCAAATCATTTCAGCCAAAGAAACAAAGCTCTTGAACGTAGCAACAAACAGCATTTCACAGAGAGAGGAAACTGGCTAAGAACAACAATGTGAGCATTTGAGATATTGCCAGCTTATGCATCAGAGAAAAAAGACAAAAATTCATCCAACTACCCTAGGAAAAGATGTGAGAATAAAGGACAGAGTGCAGGAAAGACGTCCTAAATGGGATGAAGCTGAGAGGCATAAATTAAATGTGAGAAAGCAACACGGTACAGTGGTTGGTTATCCATGCCAATGTAAAGAGCACAGGAGACATAAGGGAAACTCAAGCAAGAGGAATTTCCTCATAATACTTCTTACTGTGCTAGTGTCACTTAGAAACCGACAACTGGCTTTGCAATACAGTTTGCTTCTGAGTAGAGCAACGGTTCAGTAAAAGCATTGGCCTCTACAAGGCTCCTCTCATATATTCTTATTCTCTTTATATTCAAACATCTTTGTATGCTTTCTGATGAGCAATTCAACCTAGTGCAAGATCCTGAATTTTGATATTGTTCTAGCATCAGAAATGTTATTCAAAATGATTTCTGATATTATAAGGTCATGGTGGAGATAAGAATACACATCTGCTAATTTTGTACAGCCAATACGGTGGCAAAAAAAAAAATCTACTCAGGCAGCAGACCTACTCTATTTTCATTGTCTCACAATATATTCTTCCATGCAGAAAGGAACACAGAAATTCCTCTTGATTCTGATCTGACATTTGAATCATATGTTTTTGCACTAATTAAATCTGCTTACGTATCAATGACTTCATCACACAGCCACATCACCCCTGTGTGCTGATGATACATTTCTTATTCATGCATTTTTTTCATCTCATTTAATCTGTTTTAATGATAGCCTCTTTGAACATATGGTTAACAGACTTCTAGCTTTGATGCTACTTTCAAGGATATTTGAACCAGCCAACGTAGCATAATTTTGGTTCTTGGCTACCCATTACAATTATTGCTCCATAGCTCCTTATATTTAATTCACTTTCCCCTTTAATACTGTTTATGTTAAAGATCTGTTCTTGTCAGGCAATACGTTCAAATTACAATGCACAAGATTAGTTTAGCTCATGCTATTCTTTAGTATTCTACAGTCAAGCTGCTCACTTTTCATGAAGTGTAGATTTCATTGGTCATATCTAGGAAGTTACAATGGGTGGTGGGTTTGGAGACAATTAGAACCATCTCATTTGAAGTCCTTTTACTTCTCTGATAATTATTAATGATAGCATTATGATATGTTGTTCTTGCAGCTGTTAAATAAAAAAACCCTAAAGAATACTAAAACCTCACATCAAAACTGGATGGCTTTAGGCATACCTTAAAAATCAAAAGTAATAGTGTACTGATAAGGAATAACTTACATTTCACACACTCACCCACTCTTGATAGCCGAAACAGAGAATCACAACTCTAATCTTATTTATAGGCAAAAGAGCATTATCCATCCAAGAAAGGCTTTTGGTAAAATGAATCCAAACTAATGCATAGTTTTGAAGTATGTTGGTTTCGTTTATTGCCACCTGCTCTGAATGTTCTATGCAACCTGAATAACTAATGTAGATTTGTGCGTGTGTAAGGTTATATACATATCAATACAAAATTAATAATGGAGGGCCTACCTTTCAGTGACGTGGTCTTGCTTTTCCTTCATTATATGCTTCTTATACATCCACATATGAAAGTAAATTCAAACCAAGCAATATTCATTACAAGATCACTTTTAAAAGCATAGTTTTATGCATTTTCTAGGCTTACCTTTATCCCCCATCAGCAACATTTTGCATAGCATTACTCTTGCAATGGCATCATCACATGTTAGATCTCGCCGTGATCATGTGGATGCACAGTTTTCTTTTCCCTTCATCTAGGTCACAGATTTATGGGTTCCAGGCAGTGGTGGCCAGGAAGTTAAGTTTGAGAAGTTCTGTTTTAAGGTATTTTCTGTTTAGGAAAAGAGGCATAAATTTTTTTTCAGTAGTGTAAAACTCACTCTAACAGTACGGAGTCATTAATTTCTCTCATTTTGGAATTTCTACCCACTATTGGTTTACAGATCCAAACCAGAAATATTTCTAAATCCAGTACAACTAATCAACATTTCTGCAATGTCCAAGAGCCTATTTACTATACAAAAAGGAAATAAAATGTGTTGCTTCTAGAAAGGCTGACCTACAGAAATGTAAATTGTACTCTTAATATTTCTAGTAAACATAAACCACTCTCTGAACAAGTCTTTTTCTTTGCCTGAAAAAATGTATCTCCGTCTTTCATTGTGAAGCAGTAGAGTATTTAAGCCGAAGAGTAACTTAACTAAAAATACATGCATCAATCTCATCACTATTAGAAGCAAACTAGAAGACTAGAAAATGTTTATCTAAGTTTGCATTTTCTCCCTCTTCTTTGGGTATATTTTCTTCTCACTGGCTCTAATACAAGGCAGTGAGGTTGCTGGCAAACTCTGAACATATTCAAACGTAAGACAGTTACACATCTCTTTCAAATTTCCTGAGCCAGAAGCATTATGGAGAAAGTTGCAGGACTTTCTTATATCTCCCCAGCCCTCTGAATAACCATACAGAGAGAAGAAATATGAAAATGCACTGTTTAAAAGGTAGTATGAAGGATGAACTTAAAACAAAGGAGAGTCTCTCAGGCATCACTGGAAAGTTCTAACATTCCCAAGGACATCCACACATGCTGCTCTTAGACACAAATTAACATGGACACTGAAATCAAAACTAAACGGATTAAAGAAAAAAAACCCCACAAACCCATGTCAAATTTACACAGCCAATGTTAATGGAAAGGATTAGAGAGAAAAACTTAACTGTGCCTCAGAAAATCATTAGTAATTATAAACCATGTCTTGTTGGAACAGATCTAGATGAATTCTTAAGGGGAACAGCAGCACTTTGGTCTGTATGTATCTTCTTCTCCCCTTTTAACAAAACACCCCAACTCAGGCTAGGTAATATCTTACTGAGCACATAAAATTACCACCTCCGATGGGTCTGCTTCATACTACAGGGGACATACTAACAAGGCAGGAAGATTCCCACAACAGCCCTTAAAAATCACAGGAGAGATTTCTGACTGATGTGAAATGTCGCAGCTCCACTGTCTTCCAGTAGAGCTATGGCACTGTGTGCTAGCTGAGGATGGGTCTGCAAGCCTTTACCTCTCCGGCAGGCTGACTTAGCACTCAGACAAAGCATTAATGTCATCCGTCAGGTTTGCTCTGAAGAATATATGGAAATTTCAGCCTGCGAGCCAGCAGGAAATACATGTTTTTACAAGCATGAATTCATGGCAGAGCTTCTGAAATGAAGCGCGGAGTTCAGAACAGATTCCTCCATCAGAAATGATACCACTTGGAACATGCTGCAAATACAGCTCCTCCAGGGCTCCCCTCAAAAGGGGGACAGGCTGAAGAGGTAAGAGGCTGTGTGAGAAATACAGGGAAAAACAAAATGAGCATTTCCAGGAGATTTTTTTTTTTCTCATGAAGTATCAAACATAAAAAGGAAAATGGATTAACTGTCAAAACAGAACTGTAAACATAAAAGGGTAAGAGATGCAGCCCCATGGAAAGGTAAGATGTTAGGAAAGTATGCACTGGGACTACTTACACAGCACTTGTAAAGCACAGTTGTCAGTCAAAAAAAAAATCACATCAAAGATAAAATGTTTCTATCTAATACCATTCTTAATAATGCCTAAAATTATCTAAAAGCAATTTCAGGAAAAGATTAATGGAAGAAAAAAAACAATAATCCATTTTCTCATTTTATTTTACACACTTTATAGTATAACTTGCTTAGCTGCTCTCCCTGAGTAGTCAGTTCAGCACTGGACCCTTAAAACTTCAGTTATTTAGCTAGAAGGAGGCTAGGACATGATGAAGTCTACAAATGTATCAAGGTGTAGGTACCTTTAGAGAGAATATATGTTAACTAAGAAGCAATGCTGGGGCCATGAAAAAATTAGTATACACTGGCCATTACTTTTAGAGTCGGAATTATTGGTACGTTTTTAACAATGAGAAGAGAAGCATCATGGAAATGTCTTCCATCTGGAGTATCAGAAGGAAAAATCTGTCTGCTTTAAAGATGGAATTATTTGCATTTGTAGAAAGGAGATTATGATAAGGGGCCTGCAACAGTGTAAGATTTGATATTGTTTGACAGTTCTGTGTTTCAAGGGAAGGAATTTGAAGATCCCAACTGATTCCTGCTATATGGGAATGAGAAAAGAAGGCTAGTTGCTGAAAATTACTAAGTCCTACAGATGCAATTTCACAGATTCAAGAAGCTGTTACTTTGTCCATTTAATTCACTTTACTACTTGCATTTACAGGGTAGATCCACCTCTTTACAAAGTGCATAATGTGAGGAGCTCCGAACATCCCAAGGGAGCCGGAGCTGATCAAACCCTTGAATTTCCCTTTTTGTCGTTAAACATGGACGTTACTAGAAGATTTGTTGTGCCCTGGAATGAAAGGGCAGGAACTTCCAAATATACATCTGCACAAGACGCACAGCTATGTCAATTCTCTGTTTCCTAAACGAAAGAGACCATGCAGTCCTCGATGATTAGGCGTCTGTCAGACTCCCCAGGGCCTGCTGCAGCGCTTTCAAGAGCTGATGCTATCTGAGAGCCAAAGTTCCCATTGGGATTCTTCCAAACACTTCCACAGTTTATATGGAAGATCTGGAAACAGAGTCCGAGTTCCCAGGGCTTTTGAGCTTCTAGCATTTCCGTGTGACGAGACTGCACAAAGGCACAATATCTGGCCCTTGCAGTCCACGTCATAGAACTGCTTCAGTATCGCAGCTTCAGGAAACCTAGCAGCTTGCCAAGCGGTTTGCTAGAAAGCAGATTGGTTCCCATTAAATGATTTCCCGGCAAATGCACTTCAGTGGGGCCTGCAAAACACAGAGAAAACATTCCAATTTCAGCTATTCAGCAGTTTTGATCACTGCTTATTCTTGAATTCTTCAATATCTGTAGCTTATTTCAGCTCAACAGCAAATTCCTCTAAGGATAGTTTTAAATTCCAGGGTAAATGTAAAACAAATATTAAGCACAAAAAGACAACTAGAAGATTACATACAGGTGTCTGGAATATAACACATATAGCCTCATCTCTAATACCACTGATGCTGCAACCACAATTTCTACAATCATAGAATCCCTGGATAGACATTTTTCTGCCTTGTAAGGTTTGTCTGTCTGCCTTAGACAGGTTTGCTTAGCACTGTGCACTCTTAAGTAAAACTATTACTAATTAAGATAATTAAGTGATTTGAATTTAATGTGGAATTTGGTGCTTCTCTTTAAGTATATATGGGGTTTGCTTGGCAATAAATTAGTCAAATATTTGAAAATAATACATTCTGAATAATGTATATATCCCTAATTTCATGTAAATTGCTTACAAATACAATTATTGCTTCAATTAAAGTACAGTAATTGAGTCTAATAAAAGATTTATGAATGCTGATCTTTAACGTGTCCTGATAGTTTTGTCCAATATTATCATAACTTGCTTTTATCCTCCTCAACCATAGGTTTATTTGCTTTTCAATCAACGAGCAAATAATACACTTCTAAGGTGATACAGTAAAATCAAAGATGTCTGTGAAGTAGGATGCAGGGACTACAACATCTCCAACACCTGACTACAGCTTAAAGCCCAAATTCTGAAAGAATGGTACAGGGGAGTTCTCCAGGTGGTTTGGTACATGAGATCAGAGAAGATACTCAGAATGTCACTTCAGGAATTAAAATCTTATGGCAGACACATATGCCCATGCATAGACACTTCCTGGCATCTGGTCTGTTCAAGACCAAACAGTTCTTTCTAACAGTGCTGGCCTGCAACTTCCAGTCAGCTCAGAGTTTTAACTGATGTTGCCTAAATCCATATAGATGCATATTTTCAGAAAGATATTACCAAATCATTTATCTCAATATTATGTGTAATGGAATACATGATAACATGTTAATATATGCAATTCTGTGCTGAAATTAATTATTTACACAATTAATTACTCAGGTAGCATAGCTTTCTTCATTTTCTTCATTCAATTTATTTCCTAAATGAAGTTACTTTACTTAAATGAATGAGTTAGACATAAATAAAGCGTATTTGATTTATACTTTCCATAGGAGGTTGTTTCTGCTTCTAATTTTACAAAACAGCAAAGAAGCCTAACTGGCTCAATTTAGGCACCTTTCTGCCATAATTTTTCCCAAGACTCAAACTGGTGGGAAAATTAGCTACCTGTTTGAAACCTCAAGAGAGAATCACAGAATGTTCGGGGTTGGAAGGGACCTTGAAAGATCATCTAGTCCAGCCCCCCTGCCAGAGGAGGATCATCTACAGTAGGTCACACAGGAACACGTCCAGGCGGGGTTTGAATGTTTCCGGAGAAGGAGACTCCACAAGCTCCCTGGGCAGCCTGTGCCAGGGCTCTGTCACCCTCACAGTGAAAAACTCTTTCCTAATATTTTTGTGGAACCTCCTGTGTTCCAGCTTGTACCCATTGCCCCTTGTCCTGTCATTGGATGTCACTGAAAAGAGCCTGGCTCCGTCCTCCTGACACTCCTCCTTGACATATTTATAAACATTTATGAGGTCACCCCTCAGCCTCCTCTTCTCCAAGCTAAAGAGCCCCAGCTCCTTCAGCCTTTCCTCACCAGGGAGATGTTCCATCCCTCCATCATCCCTGTGGCTGTGCTGGACTCTCTCCAGCAGTTCCGTGTCTCTCTGGAGCTGAAGGGCCCAGAACTGGACACAAGATTCCAGATGTGGCCTCACCAGGGCAGAGCAGAGGGGCAGGAGGACCTCTCTCGACCTACCAGCTACTCCCCTTCTAACACACCCCAGGATGCCATTGGCCTTCTTGGCCACGAGGGCACACTGCTGGAATGATCACAAAATTAGGGATGCAGGATGACACAGTATTTGTATTACAAAATAAGCTAAACAGGGAAGTTGTCTGCAAACATTTAACCTAAGGAAGAGCAAAAATCTGGATTCAGGCTTTTCATTTTTCTTTTTCTCCCACTTGAAAACAGTGGAAAAATCACTTTTGTGTCTGGAAAGTGCCTATTTGTAGGCAGATTTCAAAGTTTGTATGTCTGGAAAGCTGTTTAGTAACATGTTGTTTCCCTGATACTTTTACCCCCTAGATCAGTACCGATGAATTTCAATGCTAGTCAGACCCAGTCCAGCTAAAAAAAGATACTGAGTTGGAAATGGAATCATTCATTAAGCTCTGCTAAAATACACTCATTAGGTAAACACCCACCACCTCAGGCACAGTTTTCCAGAGATTAGGATAACCAAGTTCAAGGCAAATGTGCTGGGCAGAATAGGAGCCAAATTTGATTTTACTGATTCCTTTCAACCCAAATGATTAATGTTGAGTGTTTATTCTCACCAAAAGTCTTAACTCTTTTTCAATGGTTAGCTCTAAGCTTTCAGGAAAACATAAAATCTTTTGGCATTCTGTACTGTAATTATTCTATGTACCTTAGAAATAACAAGTTCAGAATACATTCACAGTAATTTAGAATAAATGCCTGGAAGAATAATGTTATTTCTTGTGCTTTCATGTCAAAAAATAAAGGCATATGAACGCTGAAATTCATCCTGGTCTTGAGAGGTTTATATTGCTGTGCTATGGTGTAGACTCTCCATTATAAAGTAAAAGATTGTTTGCAAGCAAGCAAGTTTCAGGTCCAGAAAAAGGCTTGGATTTCAAATTATACTTTGGTAATGTTTTCACAGAGAATGTCTTAAACTTTATATACAAACTTAAACATATGCCAGAAAAAGAATATATCAAAAATATTTGTCTCCTGCAGTATTTTAGTTTTGGAGATTTGTTAAATATTAATCACCCTGGTTTTCTCTCATTCTTTAGGCAAAGCAAGAGAACAATCAAATGACATATGAATACAAAAGAACGGGAGGCTGAATGGATCATAAATAATTTTACCTGTTCCATATTCCATGAAGTTAAATCTGAGTAGCTCAGAATGAGCTGGCTGCAGCTGCCTCTTACAAAACTGCAATATATTTGGTAATTTAGGTCAAAATATCTTCAGGCACAGATTAAATCCAAACTCAGGGACATATATCATTTAAGTTTGTCTTTAATCTTCCATATGGCTTCCATGCTCCCATATTATTGCAGTGAAAGAATTTGGAGCCTGCATGTATAATACCTGTGAGAGACCTTGAGAAAGCCACAATAATGGGAAATTTCATGCCTCAGTATTAACTATAAATCAATGCACAGAAGAGAGAGACATTTTCCACTATTAAGAAGTGGGCACGAAAGCTTAACTTAAGCAGGAACCAAATGAAGAGGATGAAAGTTATAATGGTGCTCCATAATCAACACAGCTGTGCAATAATTTGATTTTCATTCTAATGACGCTATTTAGACATGCCCTGCATATTGAAGATTGAGCACACTACATAATTATTGATTAGTTATAAACCATTGGTGGTTTATGTTTATTTCATCTGACAATAATTATCATACATTTGCACTAATTAATTCATCATTTTTTATTACTGGAGCTGAAAGGTAACGAGCATGAAACAGCAGAAAGGGCATTGAGAAGTAAAGCAACAGCATTAGTTGCAATACAATGCTACAATGAAGCTCTTCGCTTTTTTTATTTTTATAACATAAATAGGGACAAATGATTTTCTAGCTAAAATTTACTTGAAATTACTAGTAAACTGTTCTCTAAAGCACGCTCTAGTGAAATTCAGCAAATACTCTGAAGAGATGGATAGTGACCTGCCATTCAGTGTTAATGTTAGTTTTTTTCATCAAGGTCTGTGAAATTGGTCATTTTGGAACACGTTTTAGAATTTGTGCAGAAGATTGTCTGGCTTTTGGAGTAGAAGTTCTTACACAACACAACTCATATAACCACATAGTGAAAACTTCATGAAATGAAGCTGTATAATGTTTTGTGAGCTGAAGTTTGTTCCCTAAATAGAAATGAGAAGGCTCGCGTTTTTACTGACGGATGGCTTCATCAGCTAGTAACACAATTACTGTGCAGTACTGGTACAAAACCACTGTGCCACACTGCGTGGTGCAGACAGCCCCGAGCCAGAGCCAAACGAGATAGATGCTAGAGAAGCAGACACACACCCGCACGGCATTGCTACTGTGCCTTATCGACAGACACAATACGCTAAATAGCAATAGTCACGTGGTTCTATCTGCAAAATCTGAGCTTGTGACTAAGTGGCACTGTTAGACTGTGTAGAAGTACAAACTGGCCTATAGCTGTGCTGAAGATACACATGACACTCCACCTTGTGAATATACCTAAAAGAGATCAAATAAGGCAGTGATAAAAAATGAGAAGGTATATAGAAGCATCTGAACTTTTTCTCTTCAGATACACATATATAATGGAAAGACACATGCCAAGAGCCGCCTGCTCTTCTGGAGGTCCAGATGCCCAATCCTTAGGAGGCATCCACAGATGACAGCAAAATTAGACATTTCTCTCTCTGTTGAGCTCTGCATGGTACAGACGAGCTAAGGGCAGGCAATGACCTGAAAATTTATGAGCTAAGTGTCGTGCTGAGGGCACGGTGAATGTGATAAACAGCACGCAGGGTGCAGCTCAGAGCTCCTGCATAGGATGCCAGTGCGGATGTGGCCAGCATAGCCATGCACTTGCCATTATTAATTACATGCACCGTGCATATTTAGTCTACAACTTGCTTCGCTGGCAGGGTTCAGATTGGTTTTGAAACGTGAAACTGTGTAAAAGAGTACAGTGCAGTTCCTGTACATTACATTCATGTTTCTGGATGATGATTGAAACAAACTCCAAATTATGTTTACTTGGCTCAATACACCCTTCGTATATCTCACTAATGAATTTAATACCTTTTGAGAGACCGCAGTAAATTGTACGCATCTTGCTATGCAAGAGAAACGCATACTGAACTGGAAGACCCTGCTTTACTGAAATGAGGGAAAGGCAATTTCAGACCACTGAGCCTGGTGGCTGATGAGTGATCAGTAAGAACTTGTGGTGGTGAAAAAAAGTGGACAAATAAGTTTCATTTCATCAAATTCACATGGTCCTAGCCAATATTTCCCTAGTTTTATATCAACTTTATTCTCAGCACATCTGTCAGGCAGACTGTGGTGTTCTTAAGCATAGGAAAGCAAACAAATTACAAGAATTTTGGATAAAACCTTAACACTCTAGAAACAGCAAGCAATTCGTTTCTTGCTTAAATTTGATCTTTAGGGAGCAATAGGATAAACTCTCACAGCACAGCCTGATAACAACAAACAGAACCCTTGAATAAATGGAATTTTTAAGATAAGACTCACAGAAAAGCCAAAAATCATACAGCAAAACGCTACTGAATAAATATCAAAACACTTGATACACCCTTGAAGCAATATACATCAGAGCAATTTGCGCTTTCATTTTTTGTTTTGGGGTTTTTTTTGGCATCTTCCCTTGATTTAAACATGTTCCAAAGATTGTTTTAAGTCACAGAGTTTGATTCAACAATTTTGTATTTAAGATATCCAGAAGTACACTTATGGTACCTCATTTATTGTGGCCGATGATACATGAGTATTTTCTTAAGCACACACAAACAAGGCAGTGATGAATAGATGGCTTAGGTAAAACAAGAAATGTGACTTAATCATTTGTTTCAGCCCTCAAGTTGTGAGTGATACTGCACATCCACCTCCCTTTCTCCTGTTTTTCTCCTTATCAAATTATCCCTGACAAAAAGCTCCATCTAATACCTGACACCTATTCCTGTTCCACTGATATCTCATCCTCCTCCCCGGGCAGCTTCCTCTTCTCTTTCTTCTTGCTTTCAGCTCCCCAGCTGACGATTCCTCCTGCAAACCTGCTGACATTCCTGGTTTATATCGAGGCACCGGGACACCGATCAGCTCTTGAGAAATAGACAAAGCAGCCGTCCTACACAAATTTCCTCTGTGAACAGGATACTCAGCCTGGGAAGCATTACAGGCCTTTTATACAGGGTGATTTAGGAGTTCACTGGTATCGAGAAGACAGTAGTTGGCTTATCACCTGGACCTGATTTGGTACAGTCTTTATCTTTATGTGCAGTACAAGGTTTAGATAATGTATTAATGGCCCTGTAACTGAGGAAAAAATCCTCAAATGGAAGAGAGCTTCTTCCAGCAGAGTTCAAAACTCTGGTTTAGGGGAAAAAAAAATAATCATATTTGATTTTGAAGTCTGCTTACAGTATTGAAGAAATAAAGGTGCTATTGTTTCCAGTGACTGTTTGTTTTCAAAGAAGCAGTCCAAAAAAAAATGGCTACATTAATTCTTTCATTCATTCACTATTGATTTTCACACTGGGAACTACCATAGCAACATATGACATGTCATTCACTAAAAGAGGTCCCCAGAGGTTCTACTTTCTAAGCTCTTTCTTTATTTATGTAGATATCCTTTTGATTATTTTTATATCCTGTGGAAAAGGCTTGCTTCACCCCATCACAAGAACATAAACAGAACATGTAAGGCAGAATAACAGTGTTATCATCATCCTATTTCCTATATTTGCAGATATTCTAGTTTTGTAGTCAGACTAGCTATCTAGTGTAACATTAAATACTTTCTTAAAATGTATATTTGTGACAGAAAATACCAACACACAGTTCGGCAAAAAGTCAGATGAAAGGGTTTTGCCAATTCTTCAGAATTTTCGTGACTCCCCTTGGAGCTCGTATTTCCTGCCTATCTTTTTGCCACGCTAGAAAGAGTCAGTGGGTCACATCCCCTGCTGCACAAATACAATCACGCTGCTACAGAGATTAATGAAAGTAAAGCACATTTTAGCATGTCTGATAATGCATTCCTCCTTTATGTGATTTTAAGCAGGAGCCAATTACCAACAGCAGAAAGACCACTGTAGAGTGCTTACCTGGTATTAGCCAGGCAACGTAAAACATAGACAACCACTATTGATTACTTTTCATCATACCCTCTGACAATAGCTAAAAGGTAAAATGATTTAAGGGTAATTCTTTTTTGCTTCAGAACTCTGCCCACATGAAATGGAACTAAATTCACATACAAACATGCACTAGAAGACAAACAGAGGTTTAAATATATTAAAGCAACACAGTAAGAGGAAACGCATCATATTAGCACCTGAGTTTTTACAGCTCAGTGAAGTAGAAAAGAGATTAATTGATTCAATCATAACAAAATAAGAAGTTTCTGGCAGTCCTTCACTAAAAGAGAATCTAAGCTGTAATTACAAGCCATTTCAGATGCAACTGGAAGCTAACACGCATTATCATCAAAATTAACTCTTGTAGCGCTGTCCTGCTCTTTGAAAAACCAAACTGGACTTGCCTGCCTGGAGCGGCTGAATTACATTTTTGGCTGACCCTCCTGCACCATGATTTCTCTTGCTAGAATCCCTGACAGTACAGTTTCAGTGGAAGTGCTGCATATACAAATTGAATATGTGAAAATTTAAAAATTGACGATTTGTTTGTTTTATAGTTTACTTAGGAGAAATCAAATGGGAAGCTGTTGAGACATTGTAAATTGGATGACAATTTCTACGCCATTACTAAATAATCAATAATAGTTAATGACTTGTTTGATGGTTAAATGTCAAGAGGAAAAGGCCAAAGAGTTTAATGCTGTAACAGCTTGATGTTAACTATAGTAGCAAATATTTGTGCTGTTGAAAGCTATAATTACCAAATAAGTAAACAGTAACCTGTTTTCAAAAGAAAAATACCACAGCTGAACTATCTGAGGCAGAATGAGAGCTAGGGAATGTGTCCAGTCTTACAAATTAAATAAAAACAACTGTGATACAGTATAGGTAAATTTTGCTGCTATGCAGTAGAAAATTTCCCTCTATACCTACCAAATAAATTAAAAGCATGGTCAGCCTAGTTTAAAAAAACCACAACACATAAACCACACCTTTAAATTATCTTCCTTCTGGTGTCTGATAATATCACTGTTTTTAAATGGTACAACTAACCTGATACAAACTAACCCCTTGACCAGAAAATCCTCTGGTAGAGGTTCAGGTACAAGGAATCTGCATGAGAAGTTTTTGCGGAGTACATTTCCCACTAGTACAATTTTGAACAGTATTTAAGTAGTCCAGAACCCTATGAACCCTGGGATTTGCCACTGTCTTCTATGTGTCTGCACACCAAACAAAACATATATATGTTAATGTGCGCTGCACAGATAACTAGGCATTGCTAGTTTAACATTGTTCCTTCCAATGTGTGTGAAGGGCAAAATCAGTAACAAAAAAATGCGTGAAAGTTGTTCAGCTTCTATAACCAAAGTAAACGTTATTGACCTTATAGAAAGAATGGCCAGAGCACACGAAGTACTGACAACGATTTATCAGATCTTACTAGGTTTCTGAGTCAGTGACTGGTTCGAGTTGCAACGTTTTTTGCATACGTAGCTGATGGGAAATGTGATAATGCAGCAGACAAGGCCAAAGGACCAGGCCAGCTCTAACGCTGCCTTTCAACTGCTTTCTTCCCTCACCACACTCAACTTCCTTTGTTCCTCTTTTCCCCAGGTAACTACATGCAGGATCCTTCTTACGGGTGTGTCCTTAGAAATTGCCTGTAAATTGAAGCAATTCAGCAGGATATTGGGGAAAATGATGTCTTCACCATCTCCTCACTTAGGGTCCAGCAATTACTTTTCCTGGGGATTAAACTTAGAAGTGCTTCAAAGCAAACTAGTCACACACACCTTTGTCCTGAGACACAGGGAAATGCTGTCCGGCAGCAACCCAGTCTGCCCTTTTGCCTTCAGTAAGGTGAATATGGATTTATTTTAATGCAACTACAACCAGTCAGGCTCTCGGGTCAGTTAGTGATTAAGAAACAATCATGTAGTGTGCACCCAGCATAAAATTCTTTAAAAAGAGGGAACAAGAATGCTGGTATTTAACCACAGTTGCAAAGTCAAGCCTACTATAAATATCTCTGTCAAATAAATTGTTATTGGAAAAATACTATATTCAAGGAGGAACTCAATAGCAGTTATCCTGTTTGTAAGCCTGAATTTTTAAAGTGTAATCTCATGAAACCTGAAAACATTTTACCGAGTGAGGCTTTATGGAATTCAATTTGACTTACACCTGACTTTGATCAGCCAGCACGCTTTCGGTGATTGCCTCCATTGTCATGCTACCTTCCCATCTGACAGCCTTCTGGACTAAATGTGCTCTAACATCTAATCTCCAAAGCTAGCTTGCTATTACAGAATTAAATGGAACTTTCATGTTTAATTGCACATAAATTTGATCATTCTTCACTCCATGAGGGATTATGAAATAATCACTTCTCTTTTCCTTGGCCTCAGGGGGGAAAAATCCTCCCACAAAGTTTGCAAATTCTATTTGGCACATGCAAAGAGTATTCCAACAGATGCAGGAGAATTATCTGCAGCATTGCAACTGCCCTTTCTGTTCCAGTTTTGTGGTGAAAGTTCCACAGATATATTGTAGGGGAAAATATAGCTGCACACATTGCATGTAATAAATAACGAAGACTAGGACCTGGGTTAACTTGGATAGAATAACAAAAAGGAGTTCTTCAGTTTTCTAACTGCAGGACAACACTCTGGAAAATATTAAAGAAATGCCCCTTAGCATCCCTGGAGATTAGAAACAGGAGGCTTCATCTTCCTTAAAGATATCTCATTTTAGCCATTTCAAATATAGCATTCCAGAAAAGATGGAATTTTTTAGTCTCATAACACAGTTCTTTTGTTCTTTGACAAGGTTATTTTTACGAAAATATGAATGATATTGTAATATCATCAGATCACATATTTTGAATTAAACTTATCTTGACATAAATAAAAAGTGAGTCTTAACTATGTCTATTGTGGCACAATGAGAGGAGGTTGTTGTCCTTTTAGACAAGTATTATTACAAGAGCAATTAAATATTCCTTTAAACACAGATTTCACCAAATTTAAAACAACCTTTTTAATACTTCTTTTGTAGCATCTGGTAGATTTTGCTCTGAGATTTAACCAGTCATTTAAGCTCAATGGATAAAAGCTTGCTTTACACAACTTTTATTAACTGGAAAACATTCTTAATTCACATAATACATTACATACTATGTGAAAGTGCAGTTATTGACTGTGTCACTGCAAGTTTATTATCCTGTTAAAAGTTAATGTAATTGCTCCTGGGCCATTGCTTTTTTAAGACTAATATAGGCCAATGGTGTAATTAACTGTGTGCAATTCAATGAAGCCCAAGAGAATTCTTAGAGCTCCAGGATTATGGGCATATGTTTGTCAACAAAATGGACTTGGAAGTATAGAATTAAGTAATTTAATATACCTGGGAGCAAAAATATTTATATGCTATAAGATAGTAGAGAAAGGAGATGGGTTTTTCTCATAGGCAGCTTGTAGGTGAGACAAAATCAAGAGTATATACAGTACATCTTAAGGGCAAGATTATTTTGAAGTTACCACAGAAAAAATGAAAATGTTAAAAATTCATAAAACTCTGTTTTACCATCAGTCTCCAGCTGTGTTTGCCACGGCCTCATCTGGACCCAATACTTTCAGACTTGACACTAGAAGAGGAAATGTTCACTCAACTTGTCAGAATAGGAAAAAAAGACAGCACTATTCCCAAGAGTGCATGAGAAAGGATAGTGTTCCCACGCGTGTCTTCACAGATACACTTCACTCAGTAGTTTCATCTCAGTTGCAAGACTACTCAAAATCAAATAGTGAAAAGATTTCCAGCAAAATTGCATCTAGTCAGATATAATACACAAATAACATTGTGAAAAGTAAGTGCCATCAGCAAGGATTTTATCTCCCTTAATAATTTGCCAGTTACTCAAGCAATTGTGTAATGTATTCAGCTTACTTTCTGGTCACACAAACTGATCATAATACTAAAATCCTCTAAGCAACGAAAAATGGTTTGCAAATTTAACTGAAGTTCATTTGCCAGTAGTAAAACATAAAAGCAGGCAGACAATTTTTTTTTTTCCAGCAAAAAAAAATAGCTGCAGTCAAATGTCCTTTGCAGCTCAGATGGCTAACTTATGTGAAACAAACTAGTCAGGGTTTTACCTTACTCCAAGTAATTTAGGTTACCATCTTTTCTCCCCCAGAGCTGAGACCCAGCAGAAAATTTTACTCCCCAGACAAGCAGTATAGACTTCCTTCCCTCTGCCCCTAGTTACCCAAGTGACCAGACTTTCAGGTATCTGGGAAGGTGAATACTTTCTATCGGTTCCAATTTAGATAACCTCCACAGTCTCATTTCATGATGGAGCATGTATTTAAGACAATGAGGTTACAGAAATAAATAAAAACAAAAAATTACCCAGCAGTCTAAATAATATATCTGGAATCAGGACTAAATTTTATAAGACTCAATTTTAAAAAGGTTGCCTTCAACATTGACATATTTGTGTTTTAGAAACACTGCACAACAGAGATTTTTGTTCAGAATCTTTGAACTACTCCACTTAGAGGGAGGGCTCAGCACCAATAAATTAAATGAGAATGTACAGAGCTGTAATAAGTGCAAGTGTAGCATAACATACCAGCACACTGCAGGACATCCTTGTGACTTTGTCCTTGCCCTGTAGGAGCATACTCCTGAGTGGATTGCTTCTTGGACGTTCTGACAAGGAGGTCAACCAAGACCGCTTACTATTCTCAAACGTGTCCTTACAAATACATTTACACTGGCAGGTTCAGCCTAGCTGAACGCCATGCTTGAATCAGATTAAATCATTTCAAATATAAGAAGCCATTATCAGGAGGATGTCTGCTTTCTGCTCAGTCTAGCTCCACATTACAGCAGACAGGCATTCAGTGAGTGTTTAATCAAGGAATGCTTATTAAACTGCACGTTCGTGCTGTTACCAGGGAAAATGTAAAAATAGAAACATACTCCAGCTGTCAGTCAAGGTAGGTTTTTTTATGCTGCCACTCTTAGTTTGAAAAAGTTACAAGCAGCTGAGTTTAAATACGTACACTCTGTGCATATTCACTATACTTCTGTGCCTTATTAACCTTGTGCATTACAAGTTCAGTCTGAACTTCTGCACTCTGCAATTTAACCACATTTTTCATTGTCCTACACCTGCAGTTTCTTCAGTAATCTTGTCCATACAATATTTCACCCTCCTGCTTATTCTTGTTAGCAAAGAGAGGTTGGGGTGGTTTGCTTATTTGTTCTTTCTTTCTAAGCTTTTCTTAACAGTAAGTGAACCCAGAGTTGGAATGTCACGAGTCACACGTAGCAGTATCAGGGAATAGGAGTAACTCAGCTCTACACTTTGATTTTTGACTTTGGAGGGAGGAGAGAAAATATTTATCACTCGAATTAACAGGTATGAGGTAGAAGATTGGATTGAAGGTAAGAGTAGGAGAAGCTCTGGTGTAGAGAGCCAGGAGACAACAGGAGATAAGCCAATTGATACGAATTAACTTGCTTCCTATTTTCTGCTTCCACCATAAAAAGGATCAAGAAAACACTCCTGACCGAGCCACAACTTGTTCTGCAGTTTGCACCTGAGTGAACGTAATTATCTGCTGTCACACATCCCCACCAGGCAGATTGCAAGGCTGCAGATTAAGCCCCAGGGTGAGATGATCTGCACTTCACTGGATACAGACTCACTGTACCTGAATATTCCGTATGGCCAGCAGTGTGGAAGAACAATCACTGAGTCATAGAAGTTTGAAAAGCAAAGAAAAACAAACAAAAAAAAAATCCAATTGTTGAGATAATCAGGCAGGGGGGAGTTTATATACTTAATAGTAAATTACATTTATGATATGCCGAAATTAATTTCCAAGGACAACAGGGATGGACAGTTATTTTCCAGTAAAATAATTTTTAACAGAAGAATTCATTTAATAGCAGTTTGGATGAAATTTTATTGAAAATTGTTCCTTGGGTGCAGAATGGAATGTCTGGTCAAACTAGGAGAAATACTAAATGCAAAACAGGAGGATCAGTTCTAAAGGGGATCTTAACAGCTGGAGAAGGCCTAGCGTCAGGACAATATTCAGTCCTGCTTAACATCTAGATTTAACTCCAGTTTCTTACAGTGGATGAGTGGAGCCAACTAGAGAGAGAAATCATCTGTGGCACAAGGTTCAGCCAGTTACGAAATGGCTCTGGCAGGACCAGTGCTACCTGCCTCAGAGAATGAGTCACCTCCTGGTCCCGAGCACTCCCATCTCCAGGCAGGGATTGTTTTATGGAAAACTTGGAATGAAGTCAGGTTCACCCCCTACACACACATCAGGAAAAGTTTTGAAATCTCAGAAATGTTCACAGAACAGGAAAGTCATTCAGATCTCTCCATAATATGAAACATTTTGTATTTTATCACATATGTTTATATAAAGCAAATGCAAAGATAAATTCCATTTTTAATATAGGTAAAAACTGTAGCTGGGGCCTAGAGTCTGATTTACAGTTCTTTTCATATTGAATGAAAATATTTTAAATTATAATCTGGAATACCAATAAATAGTTAAATAAATATTCTCATAAAAAAACCCTTGGATTGATAAAAACTAGCCTAAATAAATTGTTAAATACTCTAAAAGAACAGAAAGTTAAACGTAACTGAAGAAAAAAAGCATAATATAATTCACATTGGGTAAGTTTCTTGTTCACTCTCAGATTGGCATATCTAAAAATCACTCGACAGTGCTTTGAAACTCTCCATATACTCATCATGTAGCAGTGCCAAATAGAAAACAGAAGTATTGTAGCAGCACTATTCTAGACATCTCTTTGAATATTTTGTTTACTTACTTTACCTGAGCCTCAATACATCAAACACAAATGGGAAAACAGCCTAATAAAGGACAGATAGAAGCCACAGTGCCAGCTGGCATTAAGAAGGTGCAAACTTCAGTTTCATTCCAAACAACTAAGAAGAAATAACAGGGAGATATAACGTCTTAATATTTATACATGCTCATAAATCCATATACTTTCACTCTAATCCACAAGTGAATTATTGCACAATTCAACACAAAGAATAAAGAAGTTTGAAATGATTCATTGCTCTATTGAAGATAACAAAATCATTCAACATTTCACCCGACAGCAAATAACAAAACGCTATTGAGCCTTTTGGCCTGTGCATGCTTACAAGATCTAAAACCACAAAAGGAAAAGAACTACTAATTCACAAAACCCAACCTCTTTTTCACATGAGATTTGCTGGTGACTGAAGAACTGATATTAGAGGCAAGTCCCAAAATAAACATCCTTCCTTCTTCATCAGTTACAGTATATTAGAGCTTAGATCAAAATGATTTGCACTTGTTCACAAAAGCAGATGTTCACCAGTTACTTTCTCTCCTGTTGCTCAAAAATCTGTCCCTCTGGTCTTGCCATTCTGCTCTTTGCATGTAGAGACATGACTACATCCCCACATTCTCATATCCACTAATTTCTTATCAGGTATTCAGCATGTCCAGGTAGCTGCTGAAACCTGAGCTATCAGTTCACTAAGTTCCAGCCAACTGACTAAAACTAAGGATCAAACAGATGAAAGAATCAAAGTTTCTTCAGCAGCTGAATTTCTGAATCCTGCATTCCCATGGTTTTCCTCTTTGCACATTCTCTATTATCTAACCATATGCTTGAGCTCTTGCTTTCACTCCTGAGAAAACTAGGGTAAAAACGTAAAGTTCATTGATGACAGACATACAGATTTGCAGAGGATCTTGAGATCATGCAGTGGGATCTCTGCAGCTGGTGCACAGCTCTCACATGAACATGGGAGCCATGGACCTTGCACCAGAGAAAGTTTCTCAGACACAGAGAGTATTCTTGATCTAGAGCAAAACCATTTCCCTTTAGTTATTATTCTGTAAACCCTCCTTCAGAGAAAACGTGTAAATCCTATGCAAGTCCTTTACTGTCCCTCAGCACTGGTGTGGGATGGCCCCAGTATGATACAGCATGGAAGAAAATGAGCAAAGTGTGTGCGAGGAGGAGCTATTAAGGAGCTAAGGAGGAAACAGGAATAAATGAAAAAGAAAAAAAGAAAACAAACAACAGTCTTCAGTACCAAGGGATCTGAAACAGAGTAATTGCAAAATATGCAGAGGAATGAAACAATCTGCCCCCTGCTTTACTAGAGTGTTCTCTCCCATGTTCCTATTTCTAAACCACAGTAATTCCAGGTCTGTACTTAAAAATAAAACCCAAACAACCTGCTATATAGAAGAAAGATTTTTTTTTCCTTAAAATTGTAAACTGTTGTTTAACTGGAAAACCAAAAAGCTTTTTTGTTTTCCTTTTTCATTAAAAAGTAGTTGTGCTTACCAGAAATCTTGAAACATAAGATGTCTAGCAGAGTACTAAGATCAATATATTTCTTAAACATGTTTTTCTCACAAAAGCAGTTTTATTTCTGTACTTTCTTTCCAGTACAGATAAGCTGTTTCTAAGCCATAGCAACTGAATTGGGATTTACACATTTCACTCTATAATTTTAAGGCTTGACTACTTGCTGCTTACAGTCAACATACACTAAATAGGATTATTTTTAAAAAATAAAATATACAGGATAATTGCTGGAGTTTACAGAAGACATTCTTCTCTTTATTGAAACTCTAAGCAGGGAAAATAGTGCTGCACTTTCTAACGCTAGGATTTCAATCCATTTCCAGTTAACAACTACAAGAGGAATATACTCTAAAGATTTTGACTAGCCTAGAAATGTATCACTGTTATATTAAATCCATTGGTGTGTCCATCACAGTGGTTCAATAACTAAGCCACTAGCTGTGGAATTTGATTCTAGGCCAAGCCAGCTTTTATCTAAAAGTTTCTTATTGTTATGGCTGTGGGAGGAAAACCTGAATGTGCAGCTCAGATGACAACCCAATATAATAGCAGATTAAAGGGTAATAGTTTGGGTTCCTTTTGCTTCATAATGCTTCAGTGATTGGGCTGGCCATAATATACCCACGAGGTTTAAGGTTCAAGAATGATGAAAGATCAATGCTGAAATAACAAAAGACAGATTCAAAATATGTCTGGATCAAGAAGATGAGATTAATTGGTAAAGACACATTTGCAAAGTAGCAAAATAGACAGGAAAAAAAAAAAGCTCCAAAACCATAGAATCATTTAAATTGCAAAAGATCTTTAAGATCATTGAGTCCAATCAGTAACCCAGCTCTGCAAAAATCAGCATCCCAACTTCAGCCTATACTAATGGGGACTTTCTGTCTTAATTTCAGATTTGACACATTTTTCTTCTTATGAGCAAGAAGTAGTTAGGTATCTTATACTGAAATACCATAAGGAAATGAATGATTAGCTTATAAAGAAAAATCCCAATCCAAACCCCTGTTGGTCTCAGTGAACCCACCAGAATCCACACCAGCAGAATCCAGATTGCTGGGGTTTTTTGTTGGGGCTTTTCTGTTTGTTTGTTTGTTTGTTTTCCTGGGGGGTTTTGTTTGGCTTACTATTTTCTTACTGTTAACTGTGAGGTGAATTTTGCCATTATTTCTAAGGAAGAAGGAAAAATTATAGATTTGAGGAAAAAAAAGAAAAAACCCACCTTGGCTAATACTGCAAGTGAGCTAATTAGTGGATATGCTTTATTTCAGAATAAATATGTCAACAATATTAACTTGTAACACAATATACTTCAAGCAGTCTTAAGGAGTTAAAAGTAAGCAGCTATGAGGATATGGAGGATGGCTACCTCTCTCATCTCTGAAGGATCACTTAAGTTCAAAAGATGCTAACATTTTTACTTTTAATTAGTTGCCATTTTGATGTCAGCCTCTAGAGAGCATGAAAGAGAATACAGCATTGATGGGTGGATATGACAAAATCCAAGACGTCACCTTTCCTTCCAGACTTCCTGATCATCTTTGTTACTTTCAGAACAGTGCGTGAGACTCAAGAAAGTTACAAGCTCAAAAAATCCCCAGCCTCCCCCAGTACAAGGCTTTTTCTCTCCTTTACAGCTGCAGTGAGATTGTTCACTAAATAGTGTTTCAGGCTCTAGGGAATAAGTACCACATGAAGCCTCGCTCGGAAAGGAGCACAAACTCCCTAAGGTATGCCCTGTAGGCTCAGAGAAGAAACACAAGACTTACTGTAAGCTGCCAGCGTTAATATTTGAGATTCTGCTGTGTTTTTTTTTTCCAGGAAATGAGGTAAATCAAGGAGAAATAACATCTGTCTGAGGCAAGAACACACACACACATTTATGTGCTTTTTGAGGGTGCAGAATGAAAGAAAGGGCTTCTTTCCTTCTGACTTATTTAAGCGCTCCATGGGTTTGTATACTGTTTAAGCTTTTAAAAGAGAGACCAAGCAAAATAGCAATCAATAATCAAGGAAAATTTCCAGGAAATGAGGTAAATCAAGAAAATCTGTCTGAGGCAAGAACACACACACACATTTATGTGCTTTTTGAGGGTGCAGAATGAAAGAAAGGGCTTCTTTCCTTCTGACTTATTTAAGCTCTCCATGGGTTTGTATACTGTTTAAGCTTTTAAAAGAGAGACCAAGCAAAATAGCAATCAATAGTGTCAGTTAGAGGTGACAAACAGAGCACAAGGTGGCTACTGGAGGGACACACCGTGAAGACAGTGGCCGGGCAGTGATCAATCGCATTAGGAGATGAAGAAAGACAGAGGGAGCAAAAGGAGGAATCGATCCAGTCTACTACATCTGCAGATATAGGCACCTGGAGCAGGTAGCATGTGACAGACAAGGGTTTAGTCTGTCAATAATTCATACTGCTTCCCCGCATAACTTTTAGAAAGAGTCTGTCTTGAAAGCAACAGTATTGACATGTGTTGTGCTGCAGAGCTTTACTAAAACCCGGCACCTGCAGTCAAGAGCAATTCAAAGTGCACTACTCAGGATCCAGTCACCTTAGTCCTTTCTGCCAAATGAGTTTTAGGCCAAACTAAAAAAAAGCATCTGAAGTACTGGTTTTGACAGAAAAAAAATAAATAAAAAACAGACCTTGTCTTTTTAACGGATCATGCAATTTAGCTCTACGCTGTCGAAAATGCTATCGTTGTACTTGGCCAGCATGCCCAATGTGAAATACTAATGAATTCAGCCTGATGTGATATACTAATGAATTCAGCTGATTATAAAGGCATGGAATCTGAGTGGGAAGAATGATCTGAGACATCTGAAAGCAGAGGCTGCAATTGTGAGATGTTTCCTGGGCCATGGGAAAAGAAAGATGCTATTCACAGCCTGGATTGTGCACAGCAGCTAAGAGAAACATCCTGTATTACTGAAATGTCACTAGTGGGCTGGTACTTAAAAGTGGATAAGGCTCAGCCTAAGCCAATTTTTCAAAGCCTAGACATTCAACTATATTGAGTATAGAAGTAAATATGAGAAGTAGAATTTTAATATCTATCCTCAGAAGAATACGGGAATAAGTCACTCCTCCAAAATCTCCCGTAGGTGAGTAATAAGCATCACAAGAAAAAGCCAGTTTTATTTGTAAAGATGCAGTTTGTCTAATTCTTTTCATAACTGCTTTATTGTATTTACTTGAGTTCCTGGGTTTATTTACTAGTTTCAGTATAGCCATTCTCAAGAGAAAAGATTGGTCCCTCAAGCAAGATGATGTCACAATTTTCAATTAATATTTCATTAATTTATTTCAAATCTTCTAAGTAACATTTAATTTAATTGGTACTTTATTTATCGTGATAGTGTTATGCAAGGTCAAGTCTTTGATTAATTGCATCTTCAGTGCTGAAAATTTAGATAAAATCTGGTGCTGGCTATTACAACAAAATCCATATATATAACTGCATTGTCTTTAATAAACTATAGTAAAAGTAAAAGTAGTATTTACCAAAACTCAGGCACTTAGGAAATCACTCACAAAGGTTCCAAATTATCCTTCCACACACATTCTCACATGCTTAGAGATCAGAGGTTTGTTCAAGGAGCCACACACATTTTAGTCCTGGTGACGGCCATTCCTGACTGTGTATGTTAAATAACGCCAGTCACTTCTGCAAGAAGCTGTCATGGTAGTGTGAACTGTCCTTCAAAACCATGTGACTGTTTCCTTCCTGGCTACTGACAAAGGCCCTGGTAAATTCTGTGACCCTCAGCTGAGAACACTACATGAGGTGCGTGCAAATCTGGCTTTTTTGAGAAACTGTTTCAAACGGTTGTACTGAAGAGTTGCTAAATCATCTATCCACTGCTTCCCCTCCTCCTTCTCTTCTTCTAAGTCTGAAACTGACGCACGGTTATTAATTTAGGACATGGTTATTAATTTGGAACATGCTTTGGTTCCCTGCACTTGCTTAGTCCATATGATAGAGCTTCTCCCAGATAAGTGGGCTGCACACAAGTCATTAATTTGGTACAGAAAAGTTCACACTATGCTAAAGGCGCAGGTCCCTCCTAGAAGCAGGCCACTTGGCTGCTCTAGTGAAGTCTCTAGCAATTGTTCTCAGAGGAAGGAGAAATGATTCAGCACTCAGCAGAGCCCTAAACGTTTCAGAAATCTGTTTTCCAAAGCAATTGCTGGTACCCTGACAGCTGTACTTAGGCTTTATACAATGCCTACAGATAAGTACATTTCCAACCTCATTACAGTGCTATCAACAGAAGCCAAGCATTTAAAATGTTTTATGCATTGCCTGAACCATATTTTAGTTTAGAAAGAGCAGGTAGGATTTGTTTCATCACAAATAGGCTAGACATTAAAGTAAACAAATCAACAACATTATTCTATGCTGTAAGATCAAAGCAAATATCGATTGCGACACTCCACTGCTGTCTACCAATACTTAGTGAAATTAATTTAAACAGGTTGATTTTCTCACTTTCATTCCTAGTGATTACTCACCATTTCATTAGTTCCAAATGCAGAACCTTGTTTAAGCCATGCTGTCTGTCAAAACAAGAGATAGTAATAATAAACCCTTGCCCTCAGCTGAGCATAGCAGGTTTTCAGCTCAAAAATCAAGGCAGCTGCACTAAAGGCTGCTTGTGGTTGTTCATGTACTATGGTAAAGAAATCTTAAAATGTTCCATGTCATAGGCAATCCGTAATGAATTATACCTGATTCATTAAGTTTCAGATACACAAAAAAAGGAAGGAGAGACAATTAGCACTGAGTCATTCCACAGGACCAAAATGAGTGGGAATTCCATGACTTAAAGTTTGTACAAGAAGTGCATAAATCTCTAAGGGGCTTGTAAATGAAGAATAGGTAATTATTAAATTCTTATCAGCTGTAGTATTGTCTCTACTAATACATTTCTGCACACTTTTTTTGAAGAACATATTTTTATGGCTAGATCTAAAAAAAAAAATCCCCAAAAAACCTCCCTTACAAAAATCTTTTCTGAACAGAACAAGGTTCCTCCTAAAGTAATTTAGTGTCTGTGTGTGCAAAAAAAAAAAAAAAAAAAAAGACAGTATTCTTACAAGTTGAAGTAATTATCCCTGAACACAAAAATTAGCCTGTCATGTACAGAATGAAATTGTTCAAAATGCATTTTTGCAAGTTGCACCCTGATAAGGGAGACAGGCTTTTAAAGGACCGAATTTGTTCTAATGATCCACCTGAAAAGTACTTTTTAATTCAAAATTGGAACTTCACTATAGAAGTAATGGAGTATTTCTTTTTGATAAGCCACTTCACAGAACAGGGATCAGAATGCAAATTACAGTTATTTGCTCTAAGTGGCTTTCCATTAGAATTGCATTAATATGAAACATTTTCTTTTTCCATTTCATCAAGACATTTCACAGTATTTCCGCTACCTTTAAGACATAGTGTATTAATTTAACAAAATTATATATAATCTTGGGTGCATTATGTACGCTTCATTTACTTTTTGCAAAGTTCATTATCTTATTTTTTGGTTTTGAACCTGTCAATTGGTAACACAGCCACATCTCCTTTCAGAGGATCAGGTTTCAGATCAGAGAAGCAAAGTCTAATTTCAGTAGTTATTTGTGAGAAACTGAGGGGTTTATTAAATAAAAGGATGACACAAGCCCTTGCGTTTAATAGTAAAAAACCCTGTGGGCAAAAGCTTTCTTTCTCTCTGTCCCTTCTTTTTTTGTAATTTAACCAGTAACACAAGTAACTGATGAATGTTTAGATTTTTTTACTCCAGTGTAAATGAACAGTGCTGGCAGAGAGGTGCTGTAGTATGAATGATCTGTAGCACCAAGAATACAGGAAGAACTGAATATGTAAAAATATGAAACAAAAAACTTTTATCTGTAGCTTTTTCACAAGGGTTATACAGCTGCACAAACAATTGTACTAGCACAGCTCAGAAGGTTGAAACGTGCATGCAGATATATATAAACTCTGCTTAAGCTGACACTCCTTCAAAAAGATACGCTTATGAAACGACAGAGCCATAAGAAATGGTTTACATTAAGGACACCTTTACGGTCTTGATATTGCAGGCCAATAGAAAGGTCACTGGGCAACTTGGGTCAGAAAAGCTTTGAGCTCCTTCACTTTCTTCACACCAGGCATCCAGAAACTAAAAGAAGTGTTTTCCTCCCTTCTCTAATCTCTAATGGTTTCCAAGAATGTGAGTCACCAGCAACATATAACAAAGAAAACCTCAGAAACAAACCAGAATAAACAGAATACACTTCAAGACCCACTTGGTGCCACCACAAAGGTTACACAAGAGTTTTGTCTTCCACAACCTTGGCTTACTACATAGGCATAAAAAGCTGTGAAGTTAGAAAAAGGAGCAGTTTTTTGTCTTCCTCCACTCTGTCAAGTACAATCACTTCCACAGCAATACGCAGTGGTCTGCACTGGTAAACACAATACTTAACACTTCTTGATTAAATGAGTAAAAAGAACCTTTTAATCTTCTTGTATTGTAATTTTTATTCCCTTGCCTCAACCCTCTGGCTTCGTAGAGAAGGTTAAGGACAGCCCAGTGGCAATTTCCAGCCCACAGGCTATGAATCGCTGTCCTGGAGGTCTATTCAAGGACCTAGGGAAGTCTACAAATAAAGATTTTATGATGCAGAACTCTTTAAAAAAAACAACACTGGAAAAGAAGAAGAGATATCTAGTGAAATATCTGTGGTAATTACTTGCCAGAAAAAGTTTTGACAACTCTCACTGAATACAAAGAAAAGGCAGCAACAGCCATTGTTTCACTGAAAGAGGTGGACAAGCAACAGCAGGATAGCAGGGAGATAATGTCAAATGAGGCGAGAGACTAGTGAAAACTTGTGCTCCCTCTCAAAAACGCAGAAAAATGAAAGTGGCAAATGAGATGAAGGAACAGCAGGAAGGAAAAAATTTTCTGGATGAAGAGAAAAGAGCATGTTATTAACAATTCAAGTGGAAATTAGTGACCACTATAGACAATTAACTACTGGTTTATTTTTTATTTTCATTACCTGACCAGAAGGCAGTCCACATTAAAAAAATCATTATATATAGTAACATTAGGTCTCGAGGGGATTAGCTCTTTTATAACCTGTGTTAACTAGTTTACTACAGCCATAGTGGGCTTTCAAGTATGTTAGTTCTGTGGCTGCTATGAAATTGGTCTCTCTTCATCACTTGACTATTGATTTCCTATCAATCCAAACATACTGTTTCTCTTACATATTTTCCATTATGTTTTAAGATAACCTCACACATACAGTATGTCAAAATGGCATAAGTTTTCGTTTGGGTGGTTTTGTTTTTTTCTTCTATCAAATGTAATTATTACTATCTAAAAGAAGTAGCACAAGTCATTCAGTCCTTATCCCAGTAAATCTCCTGCAGCGAAATCCACCAACTGCCTCATGTTTCTCAGGTCACTCATACCACTGTGACCTGCACATAAAAATGCCATCAAATCAGAAAATTAAACAGACAGCGCAAAGTGAAAAATTCTGCCTGAGTTTTCAAGTTCTGAGTTGAAACATTTCAGAATGAGGTCCCAAAATATTTTCTCTGTGTTTATCTGTTTCAGTGAAAGAAGCGGTCGTGCATTTTGGAGCAAAATGTAGCTCATAAATATTAAACCAAACCCAAATTACTAAAAATACGATCTTTGCAGAAGAAAAGGGATCAGTACAAATCCCTATGGGGGCAACATTCCCCCCAGAATGAAGCTAGACTTGATCTCACTCAGCATCCCTTACTGTCAGCTGGCCTTGGCATCTCATCGAGGCTTAAATCTCTTGATAGACTCTCTACAGCACTGGGCTGGGGGTATGATTTGCTCACACTATCAGCACCTAAATAGGTAGACTGAAAGAGTCTCCAGCAGATGCAGTTAGACTCAGGAGAGTAATTTTATTTCAGCAGCTTATTCTTCCTCAAATAACTTAGTTTAAAGCGCTCTGTTGTTCTAGGCCTTCAGTGGCGTGGTTCTGCTTGTGTGGCCACCCCAGCAAAATTCCTCTGTGGCAGCATTGAAAAGGATGGTATAAATGAAAGGAAAAATCCCATTTCTTATTCTACATTTAAAGAATCAGAACAAGCAATGTCAGTCTCACTCAAACAAGTATTCTTCTAGATATTACCATAAATAAAGCTCAAATTATTTTTGACAAACAGGACAAAAATGTATGTAGAAAGGATGTACTGAAAAGCAGAAAGGTGATGGAAAATACATAGGTAAGACAGAAAAATGTGGAACTTCAGACAGGCACAGAGTAGCCAATTTTGAGAAAAGGAATGAGAGAAATTGATGCCTTTTTATGTACCGGTCTTGTGGTATATCACAGAGAGTCAGAACGTTGTTATAGGCCAAAATCGTTCAACTGGCTAACAAAATAATATTTTCCTGCACTAGACTAGCTCCATCACTGAGAGGATAAAGGAAGAATACTTCTAAAATACATACAAGTGTTTCTTTTATTGGAGCATAACTGAGATCATTAAAAAAAAGTAAAAATAAAGCCTATCAGTCATGTTCTCCTATATGTCATAGTCAAACCTTTTTTAGAGATAGACAAGCTCTCTAGCCAAATAATTGTTTATTTATATAAAATAGGGTCATTCTAACAGGAGGTACTACATGACAAAGCAGATCAGCAGATTTTCTTATATCTCATTTTTAGTCCAATAATTTTCTGCTGCCAAAGAGGAAATCCACCTTCCCAATCCTCTAAGGTCTGAACTACCTCCTTTTCCATTCCAACATCTCTGGTACTGTCGTGGTTTGACCCTGGCCGGCAG
>NW_009704368.1:0-2086 GCF_000703405.1 Apaloderma vittatum
GGTGGAGCACACCATGTTCTGGGAGGACGCCCACTGGTACGGGGGCTCAGAGATGAGCACCCAGCACTGGCCCATCCACCTGGCCGGCTACCAGGAGCCCGTGCCCTACGTGACGAGCGATGTCTACTCCTTCCGCGACAGCTTCGGCGGCATCCTCGAGCGCTACTGGCTCTCCTCCAAGGCAGCGGCCATCAAGATCAACGACTCCGTGCCCTTCCACCTGGGCTTCAACGCCACCGAGCGTGCCCTCTTCTTCCAGGCCCGCTACAGAGATTCACCCTACAAGCCCCCGCCGGGGCCGCAGCCCTTCCCCGCAGAGCTCAGCTACCGGGTCTGCGTGGGCTCCGACGTCCCCTCCATCCACAAGTACATGGTGCGCAGGTACTTCAACAAGCCCTCCAAGATCCCCGCGGAGAACGCCTTCCGATACCCCATCTGGTCCACCTGGGCGCTCTACAAAAAAGATATCAGTCAGGATAAAGTTCTGCATTTTGCAAAAAATATCAAGAAGTACCGTTTTAACTGCAGCCACATTGAAATTGATGACATGTACACTCAAACTTATGGAGACTTTGACTTTGACCCTGTCAAGTTCCCCAATGTGACAGAGATGTTTGCAAAACTGAGGGAAGATGGGTTTAAGATCACCCTGTGGATTCACCCCTTTATACACAGAGATTCCCCCAATTTTGGGGTGGGGATTGAGCATCAACTGTTCATCAAGGAGCCGTCGGGGCGTCTCCCAGCCATGGTGGAGTGGTGGAACGGCATCGGGGCCATCCTGGACTTTACCAATCCAGCAACCCGCGACTGGTTCCAGAGCCACTTGAGCCAGCTGCGACACAAGTACGGCATCTCGTCCTTCAAGTTCGATGCAGGCGAGACCAGCTACCTGCCCAAGCAGTTCAGCACCTTCCGCCCACTCTCAGACCCCAGCATCTGGTCGCGGCGCTACACAGAGATGGCCATCCCCCTCTACGAGCTGGCTGAGGTGCGAGTGGGCTACCAGTCCCAGAACATCTCCTGCTTCTTCCGTATCATTGACCGTGACTCCATCTGGGGCTATGAGCTTGGCCTCAAATCCCTCATCCCCACAGTCCTCACCATCAGCATGCTTGGGTACCCATTTGTACTTCCAGATATGATTGGGGGAAACTTCCTCCCCAATAAGACAGATGGGGCAGTGGAGATCCCCGACTGGGAGCTGTATGTGCGGTGGCTGGAGCTGTCGGCCTTCATGCCCTCCATGCAGTTCTCCATCCCACCCTGGCTCTATGACAAGGAGGTGGTGGAGATTGCGCAGAAGTTCACGGAGCTCCACGAGTCGCTGGTGGCCCCACTGCTGCTGGAGCTGGCGGGGGAGGTCACTGACACGGGCGACCCCATCATCCGACCCATCTGGTGGATTTCACCCCGTGACGAGGCCGCTCACAGGATCGACTCCCAGTTCCTCATTGGGGACACCCTCATGGTGGCACCTGTCCTGGAGATGGGCAAGCAGGAGCGTGACGTCTACCTGCCCGCGGGCAAGTGGCGCAGCTACAAGGGGGAGTTGTTTGAGAAGACGCCGGTGCTGCTCACGGACTATCCTGTTGACCTGGATGAAGTCGCCTATTTCCTCTGGGTTTCCTAACAGCTTCCTCCATCAGCTTTTGCAATAGTCTCAGGGATGAATGAATCAATGACTGTAACAACCTGACAATTTTAATATTTTTTAAGGTAGAAATACTTCAGTATGAAAATTAGAGAAAATGTGACCTCTGTTTCTTGTGGCAAGTGTTGTAGAGTAACTTATTAAAATGTGTTGGATGGCTGTATTTGTTACTGCAGTGTGACAAATACAATGAATAGAAACACAGTCTGTGTTCGTAATCTTTTCCCAGCCAGAAATGTCATGTATGCTTCTGTTTTATAAAGGCAATTACATGGACTCCTTTGTTACCTAGTTTCCCAGCTGATCCCTTGAGATAATTATGATTTCATTTACTTAGTGAAGAAAGCAGTTGCAGCAGAGTAGGTTTTTTTTTATTTAAAAAAAGCAGCCTGATCATAGACTCAGAGAATCATAGAATGGCCTAGGCTGGAA